>NC_133363.1:42907680-42952887 GCF_049309525.1 Garra rufa | reverse complement strand
ACGATTATTTTATTCATTAATAAAATTATATTTAATTATATTTAAATATTTATTTTTTGCCCTCATAGTTCACTGACAAGTTTTGTACAGTAAATATGCTCACATATTACAAGTGAGAGATTTTTGAATGAAGGGTGCACACACTATCAACTATCTATGATTATTTATTGAACATCAGTGTTGAACAACTGAAATTAAAGCACACATTGCTTAAAATGAAAAGTCACATTTTTCTTAAATTAGTGAAAATAAATAACTTGCACTTTTGGAAACAAAATAAATTATTTATAAAATAATAATAAATATTAAAAGTAGAAAATAAGCAGTATCTCTTCTAAATAAAATTACTCTTGTATATCCTGTAAATACTTTTTACTGTATGAATACTGTTTAAGCTCTCCATCGACATGTCGGCGGAATAACGCAACGTAACGGAGCGGGGTCACGTGACTCCACACGCAGTAGTGTTTTTAAAGGGAAAGTAATTGAAATAATTGACCTGGAAAAATTTGATCGATTATACGTTCTGAATGTCGATTTCGATTACTTTTCGATTAATCGCCCAGCCCTAATTCTGCACATATACTGTAAAACCCTAGGGGTACAACAAGTATATTACAAATTGATTCATTTATTGCTCTTGCATGGTAATGTAGGTAATGTAGTAATGTGATATACAAAAGATTATTGTAATTCGATTGTGTTTTAATATATAACACAGGCTTTTTACAATACACGTATAAACAGCATGATTGTGAGTGTGATATTTCTTTAAATTAGTTCTGCTAATATCTTGGTTAATATCTAGTGAGCATTTCCTCTCTCAGACCATTAGTGGATAAACTTGAGTAGAGGAACTTGTTCTGTGGATGAAGTGTCATGTTCTCTAGAACTCTAAATGTTAAAACGGAACAAGTGGTCTTAACTAGCACTTCTGTATTTCTTGGTAGTTACTTCAGGGAGGGAGAACTAACTTAATTATTTCAGTTTGTTATTTTATTCATTACTTTAAATCTAGTCTTGATTTTCTGTGCCTTTAGACTGTTTGACTGAATATTATGTAATACAGATTACACATAATACAGATTCTACTCCCTTGTGCACTAGCACGTGTAGAATCCAATAGTGAGATTAGTAAATTTAGTAGTAAGAACACATTCTATGACACACAATCCTGTAGTGTTCATGCCAGTCTGTCTGTTGCCATGTCCCAATCCCATTTCTCCCAAACATAACCTGTCCTATATCTACTTTCATTATCAGTAATGCTCACAAAATCCAAATAAGTCATAACCTTTTTTATGTGTTTTTTTTAACAGTGAATGATGTTAAGGGGAAGCAGAAGATTTTAGGTTCCAATCAGAAGCTGAAATTTAACCCTACTGAGCTTATCCTCTACTGCAAAGACTTCCGCATTATCCGATTCCGCTTTGATGAAGCCGGACCCGAGAGCGCTAAAAAGGTACAAAACACACACACACACACACACACACACACACACACACACATGCAAGTAAAAAAAATTAACCTTGCAGCCTTTTGCACCCAAACACACTCCCATACATGTCAACACACCTCCACGTTCCAGGCGCTTTTTGGATTAGTCTGAGAGAGGATTATGGGCTAATGGGTTTGACTGCAGCCCCCTGCTGAAGTCTGGGTGTTTTTTCCCTGAAGTAAAATTGTAAACAAGTACAAGAAATTCCTGCATGTTATTGGAATGAAGTGGAATTATGAGTTGAATTAATTTCAGTCTGTGTTCTGTCTTTTTGTGTATGGGGTTTTATGCAAATTCATTTCATTTTGTTTTGTCAGTTTCCTACTTAAGCAAGAAACTATTTCTAGAACTCTAGGCTTATGGTGTTTCAGGAAGTCTCTTCTCTCGTTGTCTCCCCTTTTCAACTGAGACGTTGTAGGATGAGGGGATTATAGTTTGTCTCTTTACCTAGACAGCATTGCTTTTATCAACCTTGTTCGTCTGTTGGACACTAATTCCACTGCAGACCTGTAATAAGGAGTCACAGTGGATCCAGATTCATCTCTTCCCACTTTACCCCCTCATACATATGAGACACAAACCAGTGGCGTGTGGTAGATTCTTACTTAAAGATCATTTAGATTCAAATGTGAAATTACTTAGTAATGTTCATATGGGTGAGTTGTTTACTTTGTAATTTTCATTTTCTTATGTTTTTTTATTCACTGATTTGTGGAACGGTTGCAATCATAACAGTGGCATTATTCAGTTGACAGTGTAATTAACCATTCAAAATGGAAGAACTGGTTCCTCTCACATGATTTATCACATTTGTTGCTCAGTTACACCTTCAAATGCACACACCTTTAAAGGACCTCTATAAGACCAAAATGTGCTTAAGAGAGGCAGAAGAAACTTTATTTAAAGGGGGGATAACATGAAAATTTGACTTTTTGTGTTTAAGTGCTGTAATCGCGTCCCTGGTGCATCTGCCAACCCCGAAAACATGAAAAGGACAACCCAGTAACTTTGTTTTACTAAGCCTTTCTCTGCAAGCATGTAAAAAAAATAAGTTGCTCAGATATTGCTCCCCCGGTGACATAGAAAAAGTGGTATATAATATTATCACCCCTTAATCTGCACCTTTCCACCCACGGTGCCGCCATAATGTTTTTGCAAGTGATGACAGTGTACAAGTTCTAATGGCAAGGAAAAAGTTCAAGCAAAGCATGCTAACTGTTCTGTCGTTGGCTGCACAGACGAGCACAGAACACTATTTAAAGTTCCAGCCTCAGAAGAGACAAGAGAGCAGTGGATTTATTGATATATTTATGGTATATTACGCTGCTGCCACACGGATATATTTATAAACATGGAATTTCTTTCCCAGCTGTTTACCTTAACAGACATAATCGACTGTTTTTGTAACTCATGTGTGTTTTTAACATAAACTTGTGTGTATTGACAGTTTAAGTGCAATAAGACATGAAAGAGAACTTAGTTTAGTACTCAAATAACAACTCTGTATCAGAAGTTGAAACTGATATGGCTTTAAAACGCATGATTTCAGTGCGATCAACGTGATAATCAAAACTAAACAGATTTTTTTTAACAAAGTATCTGGCATAAGAGCTGTAAAGGCTCAGCTCTATTGTGGAAAAGGCATACATGAAAACAGCGTGTTTCTGCTTCCACTCAAAATAGGCATTTTCAAAAACGATATAATAAATGATCTGTGGGGTATTTTGAGCTGAAACTTCACAGACACATTCTGGGGACACCTGAGACCTACATCTTGTAAAAATATTTCACAATAGTACTGTTTTTACTGTGTTTTTGATCAACTAAATGCAGCCTTTTTTTAAACAAATAATATGTAATTTTTTCACATCTGACTTTTAGCTTTCATAACTGTAGTGTCTTTGACAGAAAAGATGTTCTAAACAGATGTTCTAAAGTTTTCTTAATTCTTAAAGTTTTATTTTTCCTTTTCCCCAATGATAGACTTAAAAGGCCAAAAAATGCACTGCAGCGAAGCATACTGGAGCGTTTGAAAGTTCCCACCAAAACCATCAGAGGCTCTCTGCCTCATAAAATAAAGCATGTTCTGTTGAGGAATGTCTCTCCCTCCCGTTATACATCTGCGCCATAAAGCAGATAAAAAGAGCTCTTTATACAAGCTGATCTGATCATACCATGAACTCCGAGCTCTGTGACTCACACCGGCCTACAAACCCATCCTGTTGCTTCACAACAGCTGCTGTTGCCTGGCAACGTGGAACTTTGTGTAAAACGAACATTCCACATTGTGCTCCTGACTCAATGGCTGTCAGAAGAGGAGAACGGCCTCCTGTTCGTCATTCCTGCAGTATAACGAGCCCTGATTGGCCATTCCTATAGCATGACTCAGAGCAAAATGAACGGTTTCCACAGCATCTTTGGAATGATTGTTAGTCATCATTTATTAGTCACTATGATCTCAAAGGCTACACTAAGAGATGTTTGTTTTTAAAAGCGGAAAAGGGAGGTTTCCTTTCAGTTATGGGACAAAGACTTTGAGGGAAGCTGAGATTTTCACCTGCAGTTACCCAGCACATACAAGGCCCAAACTCCTAGGGGAATAACTAGAGGTATAGAAGAAGTGAAGTAAAGGGGGAGGAAGAAAAAAAGAGGTGCCAGAGTTCAGCTCTAAACAGTCTGCCAGCTCCTGAGAATGTGTGAAGGAAGGGGGAGAAAGGGGCAAGAAAAGCATCACAAAAAGCGAGGAACAAAAAGCCCTTTGAGCCCGGCTCTCACTTTCTGAACGCTTAGCAAACACGCACATTTATCCTGAAGTTCCGTTCCAGAGCTTCTCTGACGCTTTTGTTCCTCAGTGCCAGAGAACGCTAAACTATGAAGCTTACGTGAAGGGCAAGTAGAGTGCGTTTCCTTGACAGCCGTTGCAATGCACACAGCTTATTCATATTCTGGTGCTACTACGGAGGAGCCTAAGGGAGTCTGATGCAGGCAGTTTTCTAGGCATCTCAGCTCCGACTGGACTAAAATAGAAGTAAATGTCAAATATTGTGTTTGGATTGTGAAGGTGGGACTCCTTCTAATGTGTCATTTTCATGTAGGCTAGGCTAATTGCTGAGTGGAATTAATGCAAAGACACCTGGAAAAAAAGAAATGGAAAAAAACCAACTGGTAATTTCGTTATATCCAGTTGGAAATTACAAAGCTGCTTTTCAGTTCACATGCCTTATATGTCATCAGTCTGTATATAGTTGTCATTGTTAATTTCCAGCACTTTTGTAGTACAGGTTTTTCTTAAGAGTTTTCTACACCAGTCTCTCCATAGGAAAACACTGCTGGCAAGCAAAAGTACGTTTTTGTCCTTTTACCAATACAAGCATTAAATTCTTTGTTTGAGGAGTACAAGATTTAGGGGCCATTCACATAGAATGTGTTCTTGCAGGGCAGTGGAATAAAATAACGACTAAGAGTTCAAAATCTTTTATTTTGGGTGCCATGCAAGGTCAGTAATGAACTTTTCCATTAAGGAGCAATGTTTGCCCCCTGGAATTTATTTTCATTTTTATAATCACCTTATTATTATAGTCAACATACTATGTTATACTTGAATATACCCAGTTACTTTAGTCAATATTTTAAACTGTTGTCAGTAACGTTAGACTGTTTAAAACTGTAGCCTATCTAAATTAAAATGTAAAAAACAAGAGCTCATAGGGCTGCAATATTATGATAAAAGTCATTGTTGTATATTATTGCTCTTTATATGTGACCCTGGACCACAAAACCAGTCTTAAGTAGGATGAGAATATTTCTAGCAATAGCCAAAAATACATTGTATGGGTCAAAATTGTCGTTTTTTCTTTTATGCCAAAAATCATTAGGTTATTATGTACAGATCATGTTCTATGAAGATATTTTGTACATTTTCTTCTGTAAATATATCAAAACATAATTTTTTGAATTCTTCATTTGGGCAAATTTAAAGGCAATTTTTTCAATATGTAGATTTTTTGCACCCTCAGATTCCAGATTTTTAAATATTGTCCTATCCTAACAAACCATACATCAATGGAAATCTTATTTATTCAACTTTCAGATGATGTATAAATCTCAGTTTCTGGTCCAGGGACATATATTGTAATAATGTTTATTAATATCGATTTAGAAAAACTAATAATAATAGTTTTGTGTCTACATTTTGGGCACATCAAATTCGGCTTCACAGACAAACATGTACAGTAGTTCCATGACATTAGTCTAGCCTAGCGCACATTATCCAAAAACTCCCATTATAACCACTTAATCTACTAACTGAATCGCAAAACTAATCTTTTAGCTATTTACGTATCTGATTTGCATTTACGTTTATGATGAGGGAATTTGCTAGTGTGCGCAATCAACACAGCTCCGGCGTTTTCAGCGCTGAATAATCTAAGCACCGCTGATTGGACAATGCATTCCTAAATTCAACAGAAACATGTTTGATTGGTTACAAGGCTCAGCGTTGCACAAAACAGTGTGTAAAAGCAATCTGATGCAGTGTGAGCGGATCCAAATGTTATTCTGCAAATTGACACTTTTTATTCATTTCACGTTTCATTTTAATCGTGGCAGCCATAATACATTGTTTAATAGTGCAGGGGGAATTTATGGGGCATTTTAGTTCATTTGGTGCCATTTTTTACCACAAGCCCTCGTTAATTTCCGCCCCAGTGCCATGTTTTTAGAACGCGGTGTCACACACAAGATGCTACAAAAGAAACAAGCTCAATGGTCAAACATGACTAACACATCTAGTGCATTTTTTATATAGAAAAACAAATATTTTGTGCAGTGAAAAAAAAAACGTTCTGTGTCAAAGACCTCTTATTTGAGTTTGCTTGGTTTTTATACAAAGGATAGTTCACCCCCCCCCCCCCCCCCCAAAAAAAAAATCTTCCATACCCATAAGACTTTTGTTCATCTTCAAGATTCATCTGTGAGATACAAGATACTGCAAGAGAAATGCTAATGGTGTCGTAAAGGTGAAAGTCCAGCCTCGCTTGAGCTCTGTGCGCAGTGCTGTTGAATATTTCCATGCCTGGATCCGACAGCCGTGCCAAGAAAAGCTCTTCTGAATGAATAAACAGGGGAACTGACCAACAGGTGTTGCAGGAAAAAGATAAAAGAAAGAAAAATTCCCAAACTTCACCATGTAGTCCTGAGGGTAGGTGATATCGACCAGTTCAGGACCTTACTAGCAGTGGTTTGTGCCTCGAATTTAAATCAGTCACTTCAGATGGTGTTTTCCAGTGCCTTGTGGCAGGAATATTTGTTATGTATAGATTATTTCAGGTTTATTTTCTCTTCCAAATGCCTTTCCAAATCCCTTAAAAACATTAGCGATGTGCATTTCTCATTTGTAATGGAGCATTTGGAATTTGCGAGGCTAAATTGCTCTGGAAACATTTGGTTAGTAGATGTCCACAGTTGTAGTGTGAGACGCGAGAAGAAGGAATTTGTTGTAATGACATTTCAGTTCTGTTTTCTAAGGAAATTGCAGCGAAACAGTGAAGGTCATTTTGTGTTAGTCATCATGTGAATCTACGATGTGCTTTTACAGGTTTGTCTGGCCATCGCTCATTACTCCCACCCTGCTGACCCACAGCTACTCTTTGGCTTTGAATACGTCGGAAAACGATACCATGGATCAACAGGTAGGAAAACACACATGCAGCTATGACCGCAAATGATTCGCACTGTTTCCACAAGAGCTGCCAAATTGAGTTGAGCTATCCATACATTTAGTTTTCCTGCAAGTCAAGACATGAGAAGACTTTCCAGAGAATTCAAAGTGCTCATGTTATGAATAGCAAGGCCCATATTAAGATTTATATGGCTGCTGTTGGGCTGCATTGTAACATGTAGTTTTAAGACATGACAGAATGTAACCTGATCTTGATCAGAGGAGCATGTGACGCCACCAGTAATGCAAACCCAATGTTAAACCTATGTTGCCTAGTTTTTCACCCCTCATGCGTTGGCATCCCTGCTCTGCTGTTTGAGCTTGTACACATGTGGTTTGTTCAGGTGAGCGGGTAAATGGCGTTGACCCTGGCGGGGGGCTGCAGACCCCCTTGTTCGACTGCTCCTCAGACTGGGACAGAGAAATCAAGCGTACCGGCGCCTCTGAATGGAGAGTGTGTACCATAAATCAAGGCTATTTCATCTCACCCAGGTGAGTGTATGTATGAGTTTACATATAAATTGTGGTCTATTTTGCAAACAGCTTGTATTATAAGAACCTTAAGATGAAAATTATTGCTGCATGATTGCAAACCATCATGTAGCAAGTGATTGTGACAGAAAGACGAGTATGAGTATGTACAATATAAATGGCTATTGTTAAAGTGAACTTGAATTAGTCATCCTAATAAATCTCCTGTTAAGATGAGGATAGCTGATTAAATTATGACTGGTTCACATAAATCTGCACAGACAGACAGGAATGTTGTCCTTTCTGCAGTAATCCTCTGGAATGAAAGCACTGATCTCACTGATCCACACACAGTTCAGTATCAGGGCAATGGGCCTGATTCATGAAACTTGCATAAATATCAAATATATTAGAAAATTTAGAGTAATTGAATTAAACATGACGTGTATGTTAACGACTTCTAATCATTCGTAGATAAAATTCACAATTAGCGTAATCCCCGTCTATGAATTACTGCTGCCGTCCAGGACTGCAGTGGAATATTCTGGACTCCTTTCTCAGGTTTGGCTCCAGTATTTTGCATAAATGCAAAAAAGACTAATAGACTATATGCTTAACAATAAATATTCAATTAATGCGTGTCCACCACAGCTGAATAAATGCCAGGCGCTCTCTGAAAACACCCAGCTGGTGCCACTTGAGAACGTTTTGAAAATACTAGAGCTGCAAAACAATTAGTCGTGATTAATTGATTTAAAATAAAAGTTTATGTTTGCACACTACACTATATTGCCAAAAGTATTGCAACACCCCTTTCTAATGAAAAGGTTTGACTACTTCAATAACTTCCATGAGTACAAATATTAATGTTTTAGCATATAATGATATTCTATGGTATTGTCCTTTTTTTTTATAGCAACAGTTTGGAAAACTAAAAAAAACTTTTCTATTTTAACATGACAATGCCTTCTTGTATAAGGCAAGGTTCAAAAAGAAATTACTGATTCAGTCAATGTGAAATAACTTGACTGGCTTGCATAAAGCCAAGTACTAATCCCAGCTGAACACCTCTGGTGTGACTTTAAATGCAGACCTTGAGCCAAAAACTCAAGAACTCACCAAACACCAATGACTTGTGGCCAAAAGTTTTGAGAATTACATAAATATTGGAAATTGGAAAAGTTGCTGCTTAAGTTTTTATAATAGCAATTTGCATATACTCCAGAATGTTATGAAGAGTGATCAGATGAATTGCATAGTCCTTCTTTGCCATGAAAATTAACTTAATCCCGAAAAAAAAAACTTTCCACTGCATTGTTAAGAAGGCTTCAGGGCGTCCAAGAAAGTCCAGCAAGCGCCAGGATCGTCTCCTAAAGAGGATTCAGCTGCGGGATCGGAGTGCCACCAGTGCAGAGCTTGCTCAGGAATGGCAGCAGGCAGGTGTGAGCGCATCTGCACGCACAGTGAGGCCAAGACTTTTGGAAGATGGCCTGGTGTCAAGAAGGGCAGCAAAGAAGCCACTTCTCTCCAAAAAAAACATCAGGGACAGATTTATCTTCTGCAAAAAGTATGGCGAATGGACTGCTGAGGACTGGGGCAAAGTCATATTCTCCGATGAAGCCTCTTTCTGATTGTTTGGGGCATCTGGAAAAAGGCTTGTCCGGAGAAGAAAAGGTGAGCGCTACCATCAGTCCTGTGTCATGCCAACAGTAAAGCATCCTGAGACCATTCATGTGTGGGGTTGCTTCTCATCCAAGGGAGTGGGCTCACTCACAATTTTGCCCAAAAACACAGCCATGAATAAAGAATGGTACCAAAACACCCTCCAACAGCAACTTCTTCCAACAATCCAACAACAGTTTGGTGAAGAACAATGCATTTTCCAGCACGATGGAGCACCGTGCCATAAGGCAAAAGTGATAACTAAGTGGCTCGGGGACCAAAACGTTGAAATTTTGGGTCCATGGCCTGGAAACTCCCCAGATCTTAATCCCATTGAGAACTTGTTGTCAATCCTCAAGAGGCGTGTGGACAAACAAAAACCCACTAATTCTGACAAACTCCAAGAAGTGATTATGACAGAATGGGTTGCTATCAGTCAGGATTTGGCCCAGAAGTTGATTGAGAGCATGGCCAGTCGAATTGCAGAGGTCCTGAAAAAGAAGGGCCAACACTGCAAATACTGACTCTTTGCATAAATGTCATGTAATTGTCGATAAAAGCCTTTGAAACGTATGAAGTGCTTGTAATTATATTTCAGTACATCACAGAAACAACTGAAACAAAGATCTAAAAGGAGTTTAGCATCAAACTTTGTGAAAACTAACATTTGTGTCATTCTCAAAACTTTTGGCCACGACTGTACATACACTATATGGACAAAACTATTGGGACACCCCTTCTTTAGAACAGAAAACAGCACTTCCAAAACAGTGGCAACAAAGATGGAAACATAATTCATGAATTTAAAAATTGTATTTCCATCTCTGTTGCAACAGTTTTGGAAGTGTCTAAAATCACTGTAGCCATCTGTACAAGTCATTGGTGTTTGGTGATGGGTTTTTTAAAGTCACACCAGAGGTGTTCAGCTGGGATTAGGACTTTGTTTTCTGCAGACCACTCAAGTTCTTCCACACTGACTGAATCAATCATTTCTCTTTGAACTTTGCCTTATACACAGAGTCATTGTCAAGCATATAGAATAGAAAAGGGTCATGTCCAAACTGTTCCTATAATATTAGAAGCACACAATTCCCTAGAATATCATCATATGCTTAAACATTAAGATTTGTACACATGGAAATTGCTAAAGTAGTCAAACCTATTCATTAGAAGGGGGTGTCCCAATACTTTTGGCAATATAGTGCATGTACTGTGTATATTTATTATGTATATATGAATACACACACATACATGTGTATATATTAAAGAATAATATGTTAGATTTATATGTAAAGGAGCAATTTATGGGAAATTTAGCTACTTTTTTTCTGTTGTTTGCAGTCTTCCAGAGTTCTTTGTGGTTCCAGTATCTCTAGCGGATCAGGATCTGAAGCAATACGCCTGCTTCTTTTACTCCCAGCGCATCCCGGTGAGTGTCGTTTACCAGACTGGATTATTGGCTTTGGAGTTAGAGAGTAGGAAATCTACAAATCACTTTTACTACCCCAGTCTGTTTTGCTCTTACTCAGAGAGAAAATCATCCGTTAATGTCATGTTTAAAAACTATGTCTTACTTAAGCTCTAAAAATCTTACTTGGTAAATTGATTTTCATTTAAAGAGACAGTTCACCTAAAAATGAAAATTCTGTCATTAATTACTCACCCTCATGTCATTCCAAACCCGTAAGAATACTTATTTGTACACAAAGAAAAAAAATACTGACTTTATTCAACAGTTTCTTCTCTTACATGGCAGTCTTTGATGTGTGTTTGTTTTCTTTGCACACAAAAAGTCTGTTAGCTTCATAAAATTACGGTTGAAGCATTGATGTCACATGGACTATTTTAACAATGTCCTTACTACCTTTCTGAGCTTCATCAAAAATATCTTAATTTGTGGCCTGAAGATAAACTGGTTTGGAACAACATGTGGGTGAGTAATTAATGACCAAATTCGGGTGAACTATACCTTTAAATAGTTGTGAGTCAACCATATTATGGACATAGGCTAATATTAGACATTCAAGGAGTATTTTTATATGTGTGTGTGCACTTTACTTTGTAGTTGTGGTGCTGGAATCACTCCAGTGGGAGCGCTCTGGTCCGCATGTCTAACATCAGTGACCCACAGCAGCAGAGGAAGGTGGAGCAGCGGTAAGAAAGATTACAGGTTGATTAAGAGATTTAGTTTGACCACCATTTTAAGGATAAATGAAGCAGTAATTGTACTGTTGTGAGAAAGTAGATTCGCTTTAGCTGATAATATACTCTGAACAGTTATTTTCCCAAATAGTATTTTATGGTTTTGGATATTTTAGCTAATGTTATAATTGTGCTTGTTTGCTCATCTCAGATCTGCTTAGATCCAACAGTATAGGCAGTGATATTCAGAAAACAGTTGTTGAATCCTCTGTTTTTCTGCAGGATTTCCAGTGCCATCACTAAGAGCCACCCCCTCCGCAGTGATGTCTTCAAGTCAGATTTGGACAAAAACCTTCCAAACATCCAGGATATTCAAGCTGCTCTGCTGAAACTGAGGCAGATTTGTGTTATAGGTAATCAATACCTTGTTGGAGAAAGGAATGATTGCAGTACACACTCAGTTCAATAAGATTTCAGCTGTAGGAAATCTTTACTAGGCTTATTCATTTTAAGAATTTAGCTTAAGTCTGAGCTGCGGTAAGAGCCAGGAATGTTTAGTTATTTCAAGAATTCCGCACAGTGCTTCCTGGTGCCATTAAAAACATATTAGTTAGAATAAAGTTTTTTAAACAGTTAGTATTTCTACTCTGAGAATTAAAATATGTAAAATGATCCAAATTATCTAAGATTATTTGTCCACTTTTTAACCATTTCCAGAAGATTGCTTTCATAGTATCAATATGTTGTGCCAAAACACATGGATTACAGTTGAAATCGCCATTACCATGTTTATTATTTCCATTTGTGACCCTGGACCACAAAACCAGTCTTAAGTTGCTGTGGTATATTTGTAGCAATAGCCAAAAATACATTGTATGGGTCAAAATTATTGATTTTTCTTTTATGTCAAAAATCATTAGGAAATGAAGTAAAGATCATGTTACATTAAGATTTTTTTGTAAATTTCCTACTGTAAACCTATCAAAATGTAATTTTTGATTAGTAATATGCATTAAGAACTTAATTAAAAGGTGATTTTCTCAGTATTTAGATTTTTTTTGCACCCTTAGATTCCAGATTTTCAAATAGATGTATCTCGGCCAAATATTCTCCTATCCTAACAAACCAAACTATACATCAATAGAAAGCTTATTTATTGAGCTTTCATATGATGTATATATCTCAGTTTTGTAAAATTTAACCTTATGACTGGTTTTGTGGTCCAGGGTCACATTTGATTTCTTTCTGACTTACTCGTAAACAGAGTACAGCACTCAACACTATCGTACAGTATACAGTGTGACAAAATAAGAAAAGAGGCTCTAGATGAAATCCGAACACAAGTGGTCACACAGGAGACACATTTAATACCCGGTGAAAACAGTGTTCGTTCTGATGCATCTTTTTTGCTTGCTTCTGTATTTATATTCATATGCAGATCCCTTTGAGGAGTCTGAAGAGAAGTGGCTGTCATCCTTAGAGAGCTCACGATGGATGGAGTATGTCAGGTATGATTGAAAAAAAAAAAACACTCAGTAGTCACCAGACAACATATTTGATCTTTCAGCTTGTGTCAGAAATGTTGGCAACAGGCATAGGTTTCTGTTTCTGCATTCTCAGGTGTTTATTGAGGTCTCAAAAATTCTGTCTGTAGATGTTGATGTTGACACTTTTAACGTTGGTGTGGTATGCATTTTTTTACAGGACATTTCTGCGGCATGCAGTAGAGGTAGTCTATATGCTGGAGAGCAGACGTGTGTCAGTCATACTCCTAGGTAAAAAAGCCCTTTTACAAATAAAGTTATGATACAGATGATACTTTATTTGTTCTGTTATCTCAAATGTAATATCTTGTAAATCGAATGTGATGTGATAAATGATCGTCTTTATTCTGTATGTGTGTGTGTACAGAGAAAGAGGATCGGGACCTGAGTTGTGTGATTTCCTGTCTGGTGCAGTTGATGTGTGATCCTCACTACAGGAGTCTGCATGGCTTTCAGGGTCTGATTCAGAAGGAATGGGTAATGGCTGGGCATCGGTTTCTTGATCGCTGCAACCATCTGAAGAAGAACGACAAAGAGGAGGTAGTACAGCATATATCAGAAGGATTCCAGAATCTTGTTTGTTCATTTATGAGGTGTACATGTGGCCCAGTTCTTTCATATATGTGAAGGTTTTTTTTTCATTGTATATATTCTTTCTCTCTGCAGTCTCCTGTGTTCCTGCTGTTCCTGGACTGTGTGTGGCAGCTGTGGAATCAGTACCCAGCAGCCTTTGAGTTCACTGAGGTGTACCTGACAGTGCTGGGGGACAGTATGTGGGTCCCCGTCTTCAGTACCTTTCTCTTCAACTGCCCCCGACAAAGAGCAGAGCACAGCAGGGTTAGATGCTTTTTGACAAATTTACATTTAAGTTTGTTTAATTAGTTGTGCACACACCTTGATTCCATTTATATTTTATGAATGGTTATTAAAACTTTATAGTTATCATCCTTTGTGTAAATGGCCCTAAAGTCAATAAGCAGAGCACAGCAGAATTAGATGCTTGTTGGTTTATTTAAACTAATTTACTTTAACTAAATATGTATCATTATTAAATTGATAGTGGTTCACCCAAAAATGAAAATTCTGTCATAACTCTCCCTTATGTTGTTCCAAACATGTAAGACCTTCATTCATCTTCTGAACACAAATTAAGATATTTTTGATGAAATTCAAAAGCTTTCTGACCCTCTATAGACCGCAACGGTACTACCACGTTCAAGGCCCAGAAACATAGTAGGGACATTGATAAAATAGTCCATGTGACAGTGGTTGAACTGTAATTTTATGAAGCTATGAGAATAGTTTTTGTCCACAAAGAAAACCTTTCTGGGCCTTTAACTGTGGAGGGTCAGAAAGCTCTCGGATTTCATCAAAAATATCTTAATTTGTGTTCTGAAATTAACAAAGGTGTTTATACTCTCTGTATACTGTAGACCGGGGTCACCACACTCGGTCCTGGAGGGCCGGTGTCCCTACAGAGTTTAGCTCCAACCCTAATCAAACACACCTGAACCAGCCAATCAAGGTCGTAATAGGAATACTTGAAACTTCCAGGCAGCTGTGTTGAGGCAAGTTGGAGCTAAACTCTGCATTTTTAATGCTACATTTCGAATATTTATTTATTTCAAGTTTAAAGGCAGATTTTTGCTCCTAAAATTGTAAAAAAAAAAAAAAACTGATTGTTAATTGTGGTTTAAACTACTCTTTATGGTCAGAACATGATAAACACTTATTTATTTTTTTATTCCTTTACACTTTTCCAGTCATTTTTCCTTAACAAAATAAATATCTTAATAGAGAAATTAATTTATTAGTTTCTGCATGTTCCGAAATGAACAAAGGTCTCACGGGTTTGGAACAACATGAGTAATTAATGACAGAATTTTCATTTTTGGGTGAACTTACCCTTTACTATATATGTTTTTGTTATATAGAACAATGTAGAAAAAGTCTTGTTCAGCAATGTTTTGTATAAGCAGCCTGTGAAATGAGTTGTCAGACTTCCAAAAAGGACAAGTCATTGAAGCCAGTTTAGCAGGAGTGTCTGTAACCTGAACAGACCAATTGTTTGGTGTTTTCAGAACAACAGTATTTACAATTATGACTGTCCAAACAACTGCAGCAGCAAAGTGACAGCAAACCTCAGTATTCACCTCAAAGATCCTCTTTCCACTAAAAACGACGACTGAGAGCTTCACAAAGCCAGCATCCATGAAAGAGCTGCAATTGCTAAAACTTTAATCACAGACACCAGTACTAAAAGATAAAGTGTCATGATCATAAAAACTAGACAGTTGGAGCACCAAGATGAGCTTCATAGTCAGTTCTGAGCAGCTCAATTATGTCATTTGAATATTTTCAAACCACTGTGGGCAGTTTTGGAGAGATGAGTGAGAAGCAGATTGCTTTCTCCAGCATCTCTAAAGCAGCCTGCAAATGTTTTGACAGACAACATTCAGCTGGAGACTATTCAAAAGTTGTGTACATTTATTCTGAGAAGGTTGGAAGCTGCATTAAATGCAAATGGTGGTACATTTCCCAAATGTTCATATTGTTTTGTCTAACCCATGTATAGCCGCTATCTTACATTAGCTTATTGTAATATAATAACAAATCACTCATTTTTCTTAGTTTTTTGACCTGTTTGAGTTGACATCTCCCTTTCTTGTCTGTCTGCCTTTATCTTTCTTATCTCTTCAGGATTTTGCAAGCAGTAAGAGTATTCACCTGGGGCAGGACCAGGCTCTCCGCTTTCCTCCAGTGTGGGACTGGTCTCAACAGTTCAGTCTTAAAGACCAGACTCTTTTTAATAATCCCCTGTATGTGGGCAAGATCGCCACCTGTGTGCAGAACGGCACAGTGAAGACATTCACACACAGGCGCAGCAAGGTGAGCTTTCTATCTCTGCTAGTCTGTATACTGTTGTTCTCTAAAGTAGGGCTGGGCAATATGGCCCAAAAAAATGTTCACGATCAAATGTTTCATATCAGTCGATATCGATAATTATCACGATAAATTTTAAATATTTCTTTCTTTTTTTTTAAGAAAAAAAAAGAAGGCGTTTAAGGCGAGACACTGCAGGTGAATAGGGTAAAAAAAATTAACTAATAGTAATCACCTTACTTAGCCAGTTGATTGATTACATTGTTAATTGCAAACATTTTTTGTATGACAAGTTTTCTAAAATGTTAGGTTTTAATATGCAAATGAGGCATTGTTTAATGAAATATGCTCTAATTTGCATACATTTCTAGTACAAAAGTCTAAACACTGGATGAAGTCCTTTTTCAAAATTCTTGTTTAATTTTTTTGACATATTAGAGTCAAAAGTTTTTACAGAAGGAATTTGGGGTATCTCATTTTATCACTCCATAATACAGAAAATACTTTGAACAGGCAGAAAACAATATATTTTTACATTTTTAGGGGAATAAAATGTATAAAATCAAGCAAATTATAAATGAACAAATCCCTCTGTAAAAACCTTTGGTGTGTGTAAGTGCTACTGAAGTGGAGATTTATGGCTCAGTGTAGAAGAAAAAACTCACTTTGAGAAAACGGCCCTTAAAAATATGTATTACAATCAGTGTTGTTTTTGACAACCATCTTAGATTTAGTCTTAGTCTTAGTCTATTGGACTAAAATGCTTCTTAGTTTTAGTCAAATTTTAGTCACTTCTATATGTGATAGTTTTAGTCCAATTTTAGTCGACGAAAAGTAAAAAAGGTTTTAGTCTAGTTTTAGTCGACGAAAAGTCAAAAAGGTTTTAGTCTAGTTTTAGTCGACGAAAAGTCAAAAAGGTTTTAGTCTAGTTTTAGTCGACGAAAAGTCAAAAAGGTTTTAGTCTAGTTTTAGTCAAAAAAAGGGAAAAAATAGTCTTTTAACAAATTAATGTAGGTCAGTAAGTATTTTGCTGTTGGGTAGTGTCACTTATAAGTTCTGAAAATAGCAGATCTATAGTTCAACACAATGTGAGCTTCCGGATCGACTATTTTCACCAATAATTACAATAATGAAGGAATGTTTTAGAACATAAAAGACAAACAAGGATGGAATGCTAAAACGGCTTGCCATACTAGTATAGCAAAGAGTATTTAATGCTAAAACGGCTTGCCATAGCGTCAGATACTTTTTAAGTTTTAATTGGCATGCACAATAAGCGGAAATGTCATGCATTTTAAACGTCTGACGGACCACCCACTAACATTTTCGTCTATTCTCGTCTCGTCAACGAAAACTCACACACGTCTCGTCATGTTTTAGTCATCAACGAGCCATTTTTATCTCGTCATCGGCTCGTTATCGTCATGAAAAAAAGTGGCGTCAACGAAATGATTTCGTCATCGTCATCGTTGACAAAAACAACACTGATTACAATTGAAATCTATTGACACAAATAGGTAAAGTGATATAAAAGAAACACCTAACAGTGTCTTTTTGGTGTTTTCTTTCCACTAGTCTGAAAAAACACTTTAGGAAAAACCAAAAAGCCCAAAATGTCAAACTTGACAGATGCATAAAAAACTGTTTTTGCCTGCAGTGTCTCCCCTTAAAGGGACAGTTCACCCAAAAATGAAAATTTGATGTTTATCTGCTTACCCCCAGGGCATCCAAGATGTAGGTGACTTTGTTTCTTCAGGAGAACACAAACAAAGATTTTTAACTCAAAGCGGTGCAGTCTGTCAGCCAAATAATGACCTTTAAAAGTTAAAAAAAACATGCACAGACAAATCCAAATTACACCCTGCGGCTCGTGACAATACATTGATGTCCTAAGACACGAAACGATCGGTTTTTGTGAGAAACTGAACAGTATTTATATCATTTTTTACCTTTGATACACAGCCACGTCCGACTGTGCCGAGCACGAGCTCATCATCCGGCTTGTTACCCGTGTATGCGCTCTGGCGTAGTATACGCAAACGCCGTAAGGGGAAATCGGTGAAAAGTCCCGGATGAGTTTGCGCAAGCAAACGTAATCTTTTAGCGTTAAATCGGTTTGAACAATCAGGATAAGCGCAAGTAATTGCCATTTTGAATAGCTGCTATACCCACAATCTCTGTGTTCTGTGTAAACAATAAGTGTCGTATACATGAGACAGATCGCTTCCGGCGTTTGCGTATACTACGCCAGAGCGCGTGCACGTGTAACGAGCCGGATGATGAGCTCGTGCTCAGGAGAGATTGACATTGCTGTGTATCAAAGGTAAAAAATGATATAAATACTGTTCAGTTTCCCACAAAAACCGATCGTTTCGTGTCTTAGGACATCAATGTATTGTCAAACATCAAATTTTCATTTTTGGGTGAACTATCCCTTTAAAGACAGATTTTTGCTCCCAAGTGAAAGTTCAGATTCATTGTTTTTACAGCTTAGTTTTTTAATGTATTTGAACCCTTTCCAACAATGACTGTATGATTTTGAGATCCATCTTTTCACAATGAGGACAACTGAGAGACTATTACAAAAGTTGCAAAAACTCAGTGATGCTCCAGAAGGAAAAACCAGGGGGTGAAAACTTTTTGAAATTTAAGATCAGGGTAAATGGAACTTATTTTCTCTGCTGGGAAACATGTAACTATCTTCTGTAGCCTCTGAAGGGCAGTACTAAGTGAGAAAATTTTGAAAAATGTATACATTCTCCATTCTGTTCAAAAGTTCTCACCCTCCGGCTCTTAATGCATGATTTTTCCTTCTGGAGCATCAGTGTGCGTTTGACAGTTGCACATGAGTCCCTCGGTTGTCCTCAGTATGAAAAGATGGATCTCAAAATCATACAGTCATTGTTGGAAAAGGTTCAAATACATCCCCTGTATGTATTTGTAAGAAAAACAGCAAATATATATAAATATAGTCTAAATATATTTAGTATAAATGCACAAACGCTATAGCTTAATCACAAAAATACTGTAATTATATGTGACCCTGGACCACAAAACCAGTCATAACTATCGTTATCATTTTATCGTCCAGCCCTGCTCCAAAGTAATACCAGTCAACAGCAGTAGATATTGATATTTATTAAAAGACTGAGTGTAAAATAAACAGAAAATAATTTTCGTCTTCTTCCTCAGAAAAACTACAGCTCCACAGTGCGAGGTCTACCCTCCGCTTTACGAAACGGCTCGCTTGGACCCAACGACACCCTGGCACGCCGAAACTCCCTCGTTCTGCGTCTCCGTTCTGATTTGTCTCAGGTGCGGGAACAGCAGGAGACCCCATCGGAACGCTTCGTTCGAGACTTTTTCTCTCGTCCTGTCGACCTACAGGGCATGCTGCTTCCCCAGCTCCTTCCATCTCACATCTCCATCTGGAAGCTCTACTTCCTACGCTGGGTTCCTGAGGCACAGATCCCGCAGGGCGGCCCCATCACCACCTTCCACAAGCTCTCAGTGCTCACAGACGAGATCGAAATGCTCCAGAACCAGTTGAAGCAATACAAAGGAGCAGGCTGCACTCCAAACAACCTGCATGCAGAGCATAGCAAAATGTACTTTAAGGCGACTTCAACCCCTCAGCAGTCCCTTGCTCCTACAGAGTACCTCAGCTCTTCATTCCCCTTCTCTCCTGTGGGAAACCTGTGCCGCCCAGGGATTCTCGGGACTCCTCTCAGCAAGTTTCTCAATGGAGCCAAGATCTGGCTGTCTACAGAGACACTGGCTAATGAGACGATTTGAGGGAAGATCTGAGCCCTTAAGATCTTCTCAGTTGTATTTAGGTCTCATTTTGAATGTGCAGGTTTGTGGTACTAATGGTTACCTGGACATTTTTATTCAGTCTCTTGAGAGTTGACAGTCAGTGAGGTGTTTTTTTTTGTTTTTTGTTTTTGCACATGATTAAATATAAAGCTCCAATCGCACATCTTTCTGACTTAGGATTGTTTGGATCTGTTGTACACTGCCTGTATGGACTTTTCTCTTTGTGTTAAAATACTTGGTGGATTTTTGTGTGGAGCTTGTGGCATTAGTTGGAAAGTAGAACTGGTAACACTTTATATTAAAGGGTTAGTTCACCCAAAAATTAAAATTAGCCCATTATTTACTCGCCTTTCAGGCATCCTAGGTATATGATATCCTTCTTTCAGACAAATCCAATCAGAGTTATATTAAAAATTGTTCTTGTTCTCCCAAGCTTTATCATGGCAGTGGTGGGTGTTTCTCTTCATCAGTCCAAAACAAGTCCAATAAAGTGCATCCATCCATAATAAAAAGAACAATTTTTATTATAACTCCGATTGGATTCGTCTGAAAGGAGGAAGTCATAAACACCTAGGATGTCTGGAGGGTGAGTAAATAATAGGCTAATTTTGATTTCTGGCTGAACCATACCTTTAAGGTTCAATTCGTTATCATTAGTTAATATATTGGGTATCATGAACTAACAATAAACCATTTTCTACAGCTTATATTAAAGTTAATTAATCAAAAATAAAGTAAAAACTAACTTTTTGTAAAGGTATTACAGATTAAAATGACTGTTTTCTATTTTAATGTTTGTTCTTATGACAGCAGTGTCACATCTTTCAGAAATCACATTCATTTATATCAACTTAAAAATGAGTACAGTTTATGTAGATTCAACATTAACCAAGATTAATAAATCCTGGTTCTTGATACCTAATGCATTAATTGCTGACAAATTAAACATATAGTGTTTTTGTAGAACTGTAAGTTAAATCTATGGTATAAAATGTGCATATATTTTATCTTTTAATCCTGAGGTAGTTTAAGATTGCTTGAAACCTTCTGGTAAGGTCTAACCGTAGTTAGCTGTATTAAAATCAATAACCAAAATTGTGAAACTTGATATAGGAATTGACAGGGTTTATCTGTGTAAACCCTTTTAGCAGGCAATAACTGTGCACATATGGGTGTCTTTCAGGCCGGCTGGATTCCGTTCTGATAGGCCCGTCGCTTTCTAAAGCACAGAATGGCTGTTTGAAGGTGATTGACAGCTGCTCCGGCCAATCAGCTGGTTTATTTGGCTTGGAGCTTGCAGTCCTCGTCTCAGACAGCGTTATAATTTGAGAAAGTTGTGCTAATGCACCTGTGAACTTTTGATTTTCGGTTGGAGTTGTTTTACTAGTGTGACAGTAATGGTCTTGATTTGATATGTAGCCTTTTAATGATAGATTTTTATTATGATTGGGGACTGTATTTTTTCTTTTCCAATTTGTATTCTTGTTTGTTTGTTTTTTCTAGAACTGGTACTTACCCTTTTCCCGATACCCTTTAGCTAGAAGTAATGCACAGTCTGTGTGTAGTTTACCACTAATGCTGTCCAAAGTATGAAAACTGTGTTCTAATGGCACAGTTTGATTTGTCAAACAGCACTGATATTTATTCAGTTATGCAAAGAAACTAAAACAGGGATATTGTACAAATCCTCTGTGCCTTGTTGTGGGCCCTGATTGCAGTGCACCTGTTCTTCTTTTTCTGTCTGGATATTAAAAAGCTACAAAACACACTCTGGTGTGTGAATGGAACTACGCTGACTAATTCCAAAGCTTGGTGTGGAAGTTGTTTAGATATCATTGGTCAATAAAGGTTATAATAAATGTTAGTTTTGTTTGTGAGCTCAGGGGAGCCTTGTGAGGCAATATGCAAAATTTGGCTCTTCTGATTTTCATGCAAATAAAAAGAATTGCCACCTTTGAATGGAGATCTGCCTTTTTGTTCTTTTAGGATATTAAATATGACTTTTTTCATGAGTTTAGAAATCAGTAAAAACATTCTCTAAACTTACTACATTCTGAGAACACAAGTACAGGTGAAACTAGCTGTAACCTAAGTGAAGGAAAACATTATAGAGCACTAAACTCAACAGTAATGCCCTCTTCTGTCCACTTAGTGCTATGACTAACTGAACATGAGTATTTACATTTATTCATTTAACAAACACAGTTAGTAAATGTACAAAAGCAAATCACAAAATGTCAATGAATAAATATAGAAGTTATATTTTTTCATTGGACGCATTTATTGAAAGTTACAATAGCTACACAGTATTTCATACACAAAAAGAAGTTTTTAAAGAAATGTAGCACTGGCATACTGTTTAGTCTTTAAGTTTGTTATAGGTTTTAATATATTAGGATATATTGCTCAAAAACAAAGTTTTGGACACTTTCTGGATGTCAGTTGTAGAACATGTTTATATGTTAATGTGATGAATTACACTGATAATTATTCTGCTAGTACACCAATATGAATTAAAATGATAACTGAGTTCATGCATCCATTAAAACAGTCAAAAATAATAATAAAAAGTGGCGTCAGCGATTTGTTTGTAGACGCCCCTTTTGTTGATATTTGTATCTAATGCAACAAAATTGACATTTTAATATCTTACTTCAAGAGTTTAAATTTTTTTAGGGTTACTATATTGACTATAGCCTATACTGTATATTATGGAAGCCAGTTTCCGACACTGAATAAAAAACAAACACGTAATTGCGAGTTTACATCTCACAATTATGACTTTTTTTCTCACGCAATTCTGCCTTCTTCTTTTTTTCCAGAATTATAAGATAAGCTATAAACAAATTCTGACTTTTTTTCTGTAGAATTATGAGATATTATGAGCTATAAAGTGAGTTTCTAGCCTATTTCATAATTCTGAGGGAAAAAGTCAGAACTGTGCGTTTGTATCGCGCGACTTATAAAGTCCAATTTAAGTTCATACTGGTGTTAAAGTCAGAATTGTGAGATATGAACTGGGAATTCTTACAATTCTGACTTTTTTCTCAGAATTACGAGTTTATATCTGGCAATTGTGACTTTCTTCAACTTTATAACAGTTTTGTTACTCTGAATTTAGTCTGAATCATATAGGGGTGGTTTCCAAGATTAAATTAAGACAGGAGTAGGCCTTAATCTAGAATAGTTATTCATGTTTTAAAAAAATGGCTTTCTGAAACACAGATTAAGTACAGATTACTAACACCTGGACTATGGAGTCCTCAACTAAAATACACTCGATTAATTTAATACCACCTGTGCAAATCAGGATTAGCTGGATTGAGGTTGCCTATAAAACATGGAATGAACCAAGAAAAGGTTAAAATTGTATGCAACTGAGAAGCAAATGGCAATGGAAGTTGAAAAGAGAGTACGATCAAAGAACTTTTCTGAACATGAGAAAAGTCTTTTAAAGCAAATAGTTTCAAGACATCCTGTTATTGAAGATAAACTGCACACATCAGCTGTTGAATCAAAGAAAAGGAATGCCTGGACATCTATTTGTAATGAATTTAATGCAAATGAACTCACATCTACAAGAACAATACAACAACTTCAGGTAAGAATCATTAGTTTTATTATGGCTTTTCAGAATCACTGTTGTATTTATAATAGTTATTTAATACAGGTGTTGTGGAAAAATATCAAAATAAACCTAAAAAAACTGTTGCTGAAGCTCGAAGAGAGAGGTTTAAGACTGGCGGAGGACCTGCAAATAAAGACTGTGATGTGTTGGATGAGTTACTGACAGGAATACTGGAGAATCGGCAACCTTTGGAGAACATACTAGATGATGACCATCTGGACAGTTCAGATGATGGATCACATGCACCTATATTAAGTATTTGAATTTGATTTTGGCTTTTGTTTCTCTCCTCTCAAACTTCTATTTGCTTCTGTCATATGATGTGAAACATTTTCCCATTTAATCTGTATTTATTTGACCGTATATGAACTGTTCATGTTTCAAGGAGAAGGTCAAAACAGAACTGAAGAATTGGAAAGCAGCTTACCCTCCACATCCTCAGAAGCAAGGGTGGCAATGTCTGCCAGTACTGGTAACCAGAAGAAAAGACCGTTGGCTAATGATTTTCATGAACATAAATTGAAGTATCTTAAGGAGGAGCATGAAATGAAGATGAAGATACTACTGGAGATCAAGATGAAGGAGAGAGAGATGCAACCGGCTCAAATGTCACATCAGTACATGAATCTGTGAAATAAATACTGTTTTATTAAGAAAAGATGGATGTTGTGGTGGTTTCAGTAACATACCAGACCAAAAAGTTGTACACTTTTAACAAATATTTGGTTTTATTATTACATGTATCAGATCTGAACAGAGGTTGGAAATCTAAATAATGTAAACAGATCTATTTAAAGTGGCACAATGCAAAAGCATCCCTGTATGCAAGTCCTTCTCTGTGGTTGGTTGTAAATGGTGGCACATCTGGATTGTCATCCTCTTCTATTGGGGGATCTGGGCATCCCTGCTTTTTTTTTTAGGTAGTTGTGAAGAACAGCTGTTGCAATGATGACAGTGCAGCATCTACTTGGTTTGAATCTGAGTGTTTTCCTAAGGCACTGAAAACGACTCTTCCAAACACCAAACATGCGCTTGACTAAACCCCTTGTACGCATATGAGCCTGGTTGTAGTGCAGTTGTTCAGCTGTTGTTGGGTGCAAGTATGGCATAAACAAGAAATCCTTCTGAGCATATACTGTCACCAAGCAAAATTCCATTATGATCTCTTCTTTCAAATTGAGTATACAGAGATGAGTTGAGGAAAATTCGGGAATCATGAGTTGCACCTTTCCACCGTGCAACAGTGTTTGAAAACTCTAACTGGGGAGTGCATACACCTTGGACAACCAGTTCTTTCGGTTCCTGTATTCCTCAGCATCTGGAGTAGAGGGATGCTTAATGGGAATATGGGTTCCATCTATGCAACCTGTGACTCCTGGGAAATTTCCATATTCATAGAATAGTACCTTGTAGTTAGCCTGGGTTCTAGCATCAGGGAAGTTTATGTAATGTGCTTTTAATTCACAAATGGCCCTGCACACTCTGTGAATGACTTTACTGTTGGTTCACTGACACCACATAAATCCCCAGTTTCTTGATGAAAGGTGCCGCATGCCGAGAACCTTAAAGTTATGAGCACCTGGAGACAAACTGAAATAGGCTGTCCTCTTTGGGTCACAGATGAAAGCCTGGGTTCTAAGAGTGAAATTATCTCCACTGCATTTACTTTATGCATGTGGAAACGATCTTGAAAACTTATTTCATCAAAACGTTGCAATGGGTCACTTCTGTCTGCAAGAACTTGCCTGGCTGGTGGAAAGCGCTGATCATCATTGACATAGTCCAAGTAATCCATGTGTCCTCCAAATGAAATTAATCTGAAGTTAAACCTGCCTCCTGGTAGGTTTAATTTAAGCCTCAATTTAGTCCTGAAGTTGCTCTAGTCTTCCTCCAGGAAATTAGCCAGTTAAATTCTGGACTAGACTAAGTCTTAGACTTTTTAAAACCATGACAGAGAAAGCACATTTCTGTTAGTCTGATTTAAATGGCCATTTTAGTCTAGGACTAGCCTTAATCTTGGTCCAGGAAACCACCCCATAATGCACAGCTCTTTTTTTTAACTTCAGCTTGTCATGTTTCATCCGGTTATTACTCTGCCACTCATAACAACGATTCGGTTACATAGCCGATTAATTTTTCTAAACTCCCGTTTGTCATTTTTGAAATGGTATACATGGACGGTTGGTCCTCTTAGACAAACAAAACTTTTCTTCGATTGTGAATGGATTATGTAGAGAAAATGAGCAAAGTACACAGTTGACCGGAAATGACTTGGCTGACTTGTCTAAAACAAGGAAGTAATCAGTGCATATGGTCAATTGAGATATTTGCAATTCTGAGAAGTCTTTTTCTGGTCTGGTCTGGTCTGGTCTGGTCTGGTCTGGTCTGGTCTGGTCTGGTCTGGTCTGGTCTGGTCTGGTCTGGTCTGGTCTGGTCTGGTTTGGTTTGGGGGCAGCTGTGGCCTAATGGTGAGAGAGTTGGGCTTGTAACCCAAAGGTTGCTGGTTCGATTCCCACACCGGCAGGAATTGAAGGTGGGGATTGTGAATGAACAGCGCTCTTTCCACCTTCAATACCATGACTGAAGTGCCCTTGAGCAAGGCACTGAATCCCCAGTTGCTACCCGGGTGCTGGAGCAATGGCTGCCCACTGCTCCGGTGTGTGTTCACAGTGTGTGTGTGCTTGTTCACTTCTCACTGCTGTGTGTGTGTGCACTTGGATGGGTTAAATGCAATACTTGACAATACGTCATGACTTTCACTTTTTACAACTTTATATCTCACAATTCTAAAGAAAAAGGCAGAATTGCAAGAAACAAACTCGCATTTGCGAGAAGAAAAGTCAAAATTGAGAGTTATCTGACAATTCTGACTTATTTCTCACAATTGCAAGTTTAGTTTATATTACACAACTCTGAGGAAAAAAGTCAGAATTGTGAGTTTATATCTCAGAATTCTGACTTTATAAAAGGCAATTGAGAGTCAGATATAAATTTGCAATTTCCCCTCAAAATTGGACTTTATAACTCACAGCTGTGTGTTTCACAGTCTGTTTTCCCCTCAAAATTGGACTTTATAGCTCGCAATTGCACTATATCACGATCTCTGACGAAAAAGTAATTGCGAGTTTATATCTCAATTCTGAGAATCGCATGTTATAAAGTCGGAATTGCATGATAAACTCCTAATTTTTAAGTTATGTCAGAACTGAAATATAAACTTAAAATTCTGCCTTTTTTCTCAGAATTGCAAGTTTATATCTCGCAATTCTGTTTTTGAGATATTTGAGAATAATTTGGGAGTCAGATAAACTCGCAATTATGGGAACATATCAGTCTGGACTTCATAATTTGCATATGCGTGTTTATATCCCACAATTCTGAGAAATAAAGTCTGAATTGCCAGATACATAAACTTCCATTTTATCTGCCAATTCTGACTTTGTTTCTTGCAATTGCGAGCTTATACCACAATAAGTCAGAATTGCGAGTTTGTATCATGCAGCTCTGAGAAAAAAGTCAGAATTGTGAGAATTTTTTTTAATTTAGTGGCAGAAACAGGCTTCCATGGTATGCTGATGATTTTAATAAAGGACTGATTTAATCATATATAACTCCTGTGGTCTTTAAGCTAGTCTGTAAAGAGCTTTATGTCTTTTTACAAGCAATTTATTGAAAGATTAAACACTACTTTTGTTATTTTAAGAGTTAATAGTGAGAGTATGTTTAATATAGTCCAAAAATATACAGAAAAAACTTCAAGACACAAATATACAGGAAAAGGAAAGCTGTATTTGAATAAAAATGACAGGATACAACAATTAGATTTTTCATAAAGCTAGTAACTGTACATATTGCTTTTAAAACAAGTCAACATTACAACTTAAGCTTGTGTACAGAAATCTCTTTTTGTTTCTTCTTCTTTGTCGGCTTGTCCTTTGAGCCCTTGATTTGACTCTTGACTTGGTCTTGCAATTGGGTGAAGAAAGCTTGAGATGAACGCAGAGCCTTATCCATGCCATCATTCTGTCAGAACATACAGGAGGGAGAAAGAAAAAAAAAGTTATACACATAAACAAAACCATAAAAATATAACTGGATTCATTAAAACTGCATTTGATTTAGTTACTGACCGTGAGTAGTTTGGCTTTTCCTCCTTTAGTAAGTTTCTTGAGGGTTTGTTCAACCTCAGTTCTACTCTTCTTTTTCTTTATGTCTCCTCCTTTCGCTTCTTTGAGCTTCTGTCTCTTCTCCCGCTCTCGAATCTTCAAACGCTTGAGAATCTTCTTCTTCCGTCTCGCTCGTTTCTTATCTGTAGTGGTTTTCTCTGTGTCTCCGAGTATGTCTCCCGCCTTATTCTTCTCCTGAGATAAGGAAATAAAACGCAGTGACATCTCATGTCTCTCTGTTTCACTCATACCACAAAGCAAACTCTTTCCTACACACTTAAAAGTGAGGGTTTCTGATAAAATTGAAGTGATGCGAGCTGGCCACACAAACCTTAATCTCCTCTGGAGCCAGCAGAGTGGCGTCACTGGCATTGACTGGAGCCACTTCCTCCATAGTTATAGAAGGCAGGTTGGAAACCACTTTCACCTCAGGAATATGCTATAACAGAGAAAAAAAAACACATTAAGCTTTACTCATCTGAACTTGTTTTACAAAGAGATGAACAAGGAATCCATTTTACACATTTAGGCCAATAAAAATTGGTGTTTATAGATATCAGCTGTTTAGTTTAACATTTTATAAATACAGAGCTTGAAATTCACATCACACATGCAGGAATGCACTATAGCTGGCTCAAGCCACAAGGAAATTTTTACTTACTGGTTTTGGTGTGAAGTGGAAGTTTGATAGCGCATCCAGTTTAAGGAAGAGTGTGTCCATGAGTTTCTGGATTTCTACATGCGCTGGATTCTCTTCCTCTTCCTTCTTTTCCTGAAGCCCACAAAAAACACAACACGTTTAATATAATATAATATAATACAATTAAACATCAAATCAGCATATTAGAATGATTTCTGAGGAATCATGTGACACTGAAGATTGTAGTAATGAATGTTAAAAATTGTTTTGGTAGTGGTAATGATCCCATAAAATTCTTGACTACCAAAATGACAAAAAGGAACACATAATCCTCAAAAAATAACCCAAATATATATATATATATATATATATTAGGGGTGGGCATAGATTATTTTTTTTAATCTAGATTAATCTAGATTAAATCTTGGAATTAATCTAGATTAATCTAGATTAAAATGGCTAATTTGAATTCTGCTGAAGGCATTCAGAATATGTGTGCTACCCAAATAATGACTAAAAGTAAGTCTTCGAGAACGGGCCAGGTGGCGCATTAGACCAGGCGCTCATCTCCTGTTTCCAAAATGCATCACAAACTGCTTGACAATTGCATTTACAACATAATTACCTATTCAAACTTGAGCAACCAAGTACTTCTGCGCAAAAGGCTGCACGGATGGCATGGATTTCTGCGTGCATAGTCTTCCATTAAACTGCGTTACTTTTAGAAGCGTCAATTCAGTTGTTGCATATAGTTTAATGTCTTTATTTCGGGATTATCAAAGTAAATTATAACTCAAACTTGAGATTTTACTGGGGCACAGCAGATTTTCACTGGGGCACGTGCCCCAGTAAAAAGGGTCTAGCGACGCACCTGCCCTGAAGCGACTTCATAACTGCATTCATGTTTGCACGTCTCATTTGATGTGGTAATTTCACAGAAGTTGAAGACTCGTTCTCGCCCCCTACAGTGCAATTCGACTAGGTATACATCATCCGCGCTAAAATATCAAAGTGAAAGTCATCATATCTTGCGTAGTTTAGACCCAGCTCCCAACCCAACTTTGAGAATAGATTAACGGCGATATTTTTTTTATCACCCAATATGAGTCTCACGTTAATGCAGCACGTTAACGCCGATAACGGCCCACCACTAATATATATATATTTGTATTTTAGTATTGTTTTAGTATGCAAGTTAAAATTCTGTAATGTGACTTTAAAAAATAAAGTATACTGAATTATCAACTAAGATGTTATGATAGTTTTTGGTTCAATGTACACTGCCGCTCAAAAGTTTGGGATCAGTAAGACTAGTAATTTTTTTTAAAGAAGTCTCTTATGCTCATCAAGGCTGCATTTATTTGATCAAAAATACAGAAAAAAACAGTAACATTGCAAAATGTTATTACAATATAAAACACTGTTTTTTTTATATATTTTTTTAAAACATAATTTGCAAACTGAATTTTCATCAGCTGTTACTCCAGTCTTAAGTGTCATGTGATCCTTCAGAAATCATTCTAAAATTCCAAATATTTTTGGAACCTGTGATTGTTTGATGAATAAGAAGTTAAAAATCATCTAACAATGTAAATCTATGCCATCACTTTTTATTGATTTAACACATCCTTGGTGAATAAAAGTATTAATTTACGAAAGAAAAAAAGAAAAAAGAAAGAATAAAATTTGACTGATCCCAAACTTTTGAACAGTAGTGTATATTGTTAGAAGACCTTTCTATTTTAAATAAATGTTCTTTTTAAGCTTTTATTGATCAAAGAATATTAAAATAAAACAATATTAAGCAGCATGAGTGTTTTCAACATTGATAATAAATCAGAATATTAGTGATTTCTGAAGGATCATGTGACACTAAAGACTAGAGTAATTGTGCTGAAAATTTAGCTTTGTATCACAGGAATAAATTACATTTAATATATTCAAATAAAAAACAGTTGTTTTAAATTGAATATTTCACATTACAGTTTTTCTGTATTTTTGATGAAATAAATGCAGCCTTGAGATGAGCATAAGAAACGTCTTAAAAAACATTAAATTACAGTGTATATTCAAACTAATGAATCCTTAACTTTGAAATCAGTATGATCAATTTTTTGCCTCAACTTTTCGATTCAAAATACAACAAATCTCATAAATTACACTTGAAATAGTGTTTAAATTTAATTATGGATTTAGCTCTGAAAAAAACAAACCCTAAATAATAAATAAAATAGCAAAAGTCATGTACAATCTAGATGTAAGCAAAATCTTAATAGGTCAATTTGACCCTTCTAATTAAATTATTATTACTGTATTTCAGTAGTGACAAATTTGAGGAGGATACATATTCCAAAACTAGCTGAAAATGCAATATGATAATGATATTATACAATTTGCATACGTACAATTTTTTGGGAAAAATACATTACATACATTATAACCTAAAATGTTTTTATAACCATATATGAGAATGAACATGAGGAGAAATGAGAGACAGAGCAATGGACAAGACTCACCTGTGTCTGTTTGATATACTCCTGCTCATAAACTTCAGCCAGACTCAGTTTGCTCTTCTCGTGGTCCAGAGTGAGTCTCTTCTTATATTCAAACGCCTCCTCTTTAGGTTTCTCTTTCCTTACCACATCATCCCACACCTGAGACACAACCACAATACAACAAGCAAGTCATGTACACTAAGTCATATTTATGAAACAATTCAATTCAATGGGACAACTTGCACAAATAGGTGTCAGATTACAACATGAACATACATAGAACATGAAGTTGAAACAAACCTCATCTTTGATTCTCTGTTTGATAATATCCTCAAGCAGTAAGGTAGTTTCCTCTGTGATTGCTGGAGCTGGAGGAGAGAAACAATGTAATGAACAAATCTATAAAGATTTTTCAAACATTAAGCCTTTTGCTGTGAAGATCAGCCTGAAACTCTCACCCATCCTAGAGGCCTGGTCAAACGACACATCCTCTTCCAGCATGCTGTTCTCTGGTCGAACCTGAGCGGTCACCTCTCCTGTCAGCTGCCATGGCTTCTCAGACAATGCAGCGTTCTCCAGTTCTTCAATCTTTTTTGACATCTGTTTAAATTCATATCAAGTTAGGGTTATGACTGTCAACTAAAACTGAAACTTAAAGGGATAGTTCACCCAAAATGAAAATTCTGTCAATAATTACTCACCCTCATGTTGTTCCAAATCTGTAAGACTTTCGCTCATCTTCGCAACACAAAATAAGAAATTTGATTAAATTTAAGAGCTCTCTGACTCTCTATAGACAGCATAGGTCCTACCACGGTCAAGGCACAGAAACGTAATAAGGGCGTTGTTAAAATAGTCCATGTGACAGCAGTGGTTCAACTTTAATTTTATAAAGCCATGAGAACACTTTTTGTGCGCAAAGAAAAGGCCTTTTTCAAGAGTACCACACAGTGTTCTCGTAGCTTTATAAAATTGCTTTTGAACTTCTGCTGTCACACGGACTAATTTAATGACATCTTTACCACGTTTCTGTTCCTTGATAATGGTAGGACTCTCATTGTCTAGATGGAAGGTCAGAGTGCTCTTGGTTTTCATCAAAAAATAGTTTAATTTGTGTTCTGAAGATAAAGATCTTATGGGTTTGGAACAACATGAGGATAAGTAATTAAATGACAGAATTTTCATTTCTGAACTATCCCTTTTAAAAAAACAAAAATTGTTAACTGAAATAAAGCTGAAATGAAATAAATATTATGTGAAAAGCTAAATAAAAATTATACATTTTGCCTAGACAACTAAAATAACTAATTGAACACAAATACAAAACTAAAATTGAACTAAAACTTTAATACAAATTAACAAAACATGCCCATTTCGATTAAATACTTTTTTCAGTTAAAGGAACACTCCACTTTTTTTGGAAATAGGCTCATTCTCCAACTCCCCCTGAGTTAATAAGTTGATCTTTACCATTTTGAAATCCATTCAGCCGTTCTCCTGTTCTGCCAAAATACTCTTAGCATAGCTTAGCTTAGCATAGATCATTGAATCCTATTAGATCAATAGCATCGCATTCAAAAATGACCAAAGAGTTTCCTTATTTGTCCTGTTTAAAACTTCTGCAGTTATATCGTGTACTAAGACCGGCGGTAAATGTAAAGGTGCAATTTTCTAGGCCGATAAGATTAGGAACTACACTCCCATTCCGGCGTAATAGTCAAGGAAGTTTGCTGCCGTAACATGGCCGAAGCAGGCGCAGTAATATCACGCAGCACATCGCAGCACAACGTGACCAACTGCATGCACAGGGAGCATTCCTCGTTGGAAGTTACCTAGCTGGGAACTAATTTCAGGCGTGCGTGATGTTACTGCGCCTGCTGCGTCCATATTACAGCAGCAAACTTCCTTGACTATTACACCGGAATGGAAATGTAGTTCCTAATCTTATCAGCCTAGAAAATCACATCTTTACATTTTCCGGCGGTCTTAGTACATGATATAACTGCAGAAGAGTCAAGTTTTAAATAGGACAAATACCGAAACTCGTTGGTCATTTTTGAACGCGATGCTATTGGTCTAATAGGATGCAATGATCTATGCTAAGCTATGCTAAAAGTGATATCGCCAGAACAGGAGAACGGCTGAATGGATTTCAAAATGATAAAATTCAACTTATTAACTCGGAGGGAGTTGGAGAATGAGCCTATTTCCAAAAAAAGTGGAGTGTTCCTTTAAAGTTTTCAAATAAGTTAAAAGACTAACCTTTTCCTGTCTCATTTCAAAGGAAGACTTGGATTCAGGTTTAGACACAATTTTGGCTTTTCCACCTAAAATATCTTCCACATCCTCCCCCTCGCTGTCATCAGGAAGACTGAAGGTCACCTTACGTGAATCATTTCTTCCTCTATCACTCATGTCATCCCTAAATTAAGAGGCGAAATGCATTAGATCTCTGAAAGAAAATGCTGTTTCTGAAAGAAATCACAGGTATCTTTATGGCTTACTCCTCCATATCAAAGTCCTCCTCATTCATATCCTCTTCATCCTCCGGCTCTTTATTATCATCATCATCATCTTCTCCCTCATAATCATCATTAGAGTCTGGTTCCATCTCTTCATCTGGATCAGTCTGCTTAGGCACATGATCCACTGGAGCAAAGAAATCTTTGTATTTCAGATTTCTGGAGCTTTTCTTTTGTGAAACAAAAGACAATGAGTTTCATGAGATGTCAGTTTGAATTCATGTTTATAAAAAAGGATCAAATATTAATATATATCATGTTACATGCATCTGTATACGTGACCCTGGACCACAAAACCAGTCTCAAGTAGCATGGGTATATTTGTTTAAATAGCCAAAAATACACTGTATGGTCAAAATGATCGTTTTATTCTTTTATGCTAAAAATCATTAGGATACTAAGTAGGGTTGGGAATCGAAAATCGATTCCGATTCTGGAATCGGATACTTAAGATAAAGAATCGGATACTTGTTATAATATTAAAATTTCGATTCCTCGTTTCGATTCCTGGTTGCATTTTTTCCATCTAGTGATCTGCCAGGACCTTCCGCGCGTGCAATCTGCCAGGACTTTACGTGGTAATGTAAACATCAGTCGAAAAGATGGATCACGGTAAGCGTTTAAAAGTGTGTCTACGCTTTGTAAAAACCGAAGACAAATCTACCGCTGCACGCAAACTTCATCTTAGAGATCTGCAAGGGACGGATTTTAGTCCTGCGCCCGCCCACTCCAGAAGGAATATATGTTATTTCGTCCCGCAAAAGCCCACATAAAAGTCACTTATACCCCCGCGGGAAGACAGGTATCTACTTTATCTCTTGGCTGCATGAAACAAACCCTCCCGGTAATGTAAAGGCAAAGATGACCAGAGTAATAGTAACGAACTCGCGCGTGCCTAATGTATTCATTCTTGTATATCGGAGTCGTACATTAGGCACGCATAAGTCCGCTGTTGATTCACAAACTATTCATGCTTTCGGTGCTCTGATCCATAGTATTTTTGCGTGAAATTTCAAAATATTTGCATAGTTTTCAAAATGAATGTCCTGTGAGTTTTTTTATAATGAATGCTTACCCATAGAGGTGGATCTGGTAAGGGTCAGTGGTGTTTAAGCACATATGAGCACCAGCATAAACAGATTTACAATGTATTTACTGTATTTTTCATTTATATGTTTATTTTATAATAAATACAAACAGTAGATATTCAGTCACTTAAGAAAGAGTACTCTGAAGTTGTGAAGAATGTCTGAATTAAATAATTTAGGTGCTTTAAATCTGTATGTGTGTATTCATGTTAAAAAGTTAGAGCAGAGGATTTTCTTTTAAATTCAAAAGTATAGCTTTAATTTAAAGTTTGTTTGATTTTTTTTTTATAACATGCAGGAGAAAAATAAAAAGGCAAAACTAATGTTTAGGTTAATAAAAAAGGTTAAAAAATAAACACCTTTAGAGGAAATGTCAGGCATAGGGGGGCCTTGCAAAACTGACCCGAGAAGAAGGGGGACCTGATATAAAAAAGTTGAGAACCCCTGTAATAAAATAATATGTTGCAAGCTAGCACTGAAAATAAACATGTTTAATATATTAATGTTTGACTTTTGTGTTTGTTGGTTTTTTTTTTTTTTTTACTAAATCGGAATCGAAACTGGGAATCGAAAAGAATCGGAATCGATAAGTGGAATCGGAATCGAAATCGATAAAATTCAAACGATACCCACCCCTAATATTAAGTAAAGATCATGTTCTAAGATATTTTGTAAATTTTTCTACTGTAAATATATCAAAACACAATTTTTGATTAGTGATATGCATTTGGACAACTTTAAAAGCGATTTTCTCAATATTTCGTTTTTTTTTTCACCCCCAGATTCAAGATTTTCAAAAAGCCAAATATTGTCCTATCCTAACAAATGATGTATAAATCTCAGTTTCAAAAAATGAACACTTTTTAGGGCTGTGCAATAAATCGCATGCGATTGTCATGCGCATCTCATCAGTAAAGCCGATTCTGTGATTAGTAGTAAATCGCGTTCGATTTTGAACGCGATATTGCGTACCTTTTTAGTGATCGGCGGCTCAGTGTTTTAATTACCGCGCCATCTGAATGCAGGTGATGGAGATTTACTACTAATCACAGAACCGGCTTTACGGATGAGATACGCATGACAATCGCATGCGATTTATTACACAGCCCTACTTATGACTGGTTTTGTCATCCAGTGTCACATTTAGTTTTACACCCAGGGGGTCCATAAAGGTGATGCAGGTGATGCAACAAATCAAAATATTTAAATAAATAAACAAATCAAGACTCGGGAAAAGTCTGTTACACCATTACCTTTTTCTGTTTTTTCAGCGCTGTGGGTTTATCGAAGTTTAGTTCTTCATCATCATCAGATGGCAAATTCTGAAAGTAGTCTATGTCCTCTACGCTCTCCTGTCCTTCTCTTCTATCCATGTTATCCAAAAAAGCTTCCATTTCTGACAGCTTAAAAAACTCATCATCCACTTCTGATGGCGTCCAATTAGATTTTGCATTTGAAAATTTGGCAGCTGACTGTTTCTGTTTGGTTTTTTTCTCAAATTTATCTACATCAAAGTCCAAATCCGAGTCTTCACCAGAGAAATCATCATCCTCATTGCTTGCAGATGGTTTCAACCTCTGCTTAACTTCCTCCTCTTTGTCGTCCTCATCATCATCATCTTCTTCCTCTGCACTCTCATCTTCCACATTGTTAGCAATTTTCCCATTATCAACATTTTCCTCCTCCTTCTCTTCTTCTTCTTCATCTTCAAGTAATACTATAGTGTCATCTGTGACAGCTTGCTCCACTTCCTTCTCAAAGTGTGTCAGTAATGGAGTGTTCTGAAGCTCCAGCTCCTGCCAGATTTGCTCCTCATCAAAGTTCTCGACGACCAGCTGCTCCAGTGGGCTTCCATTGCAGTTTGCAGGCTCATGGGCTTTATGCAGATCATAAAGAGTCTTGGTAAGAGATTTGAAGTCTGTTGCCAGAGCATCCTGGACACTGAAAAAAGATCGAGGACACAAAAGAGAAACATCACAATATTTTTAACCACACTCATCTGTAATATAAGTAGCACAAGTATAATTGTAGCAATAGCCAAAAATACATTGTATGGGTCAAAATTAACGATTTTTCTTCAAAAAGTAAAGACCATGTTCCATGAAGATATTTAGCAAATTTCCTACCGTAAATATATCAAAACTTAATTTTTTGAGCGTTACTAAGAACTTCATTTGGAAAACTTTAAAGGTGATTTTCTTAATATTTAGATTTTTTTGCACCCTCAGATTCCAGATTTTCAAATAGTTGTATCTCAGCCAAATGTTGCCCTATGCCAAACTACTATACATCAATGGAAAGCTTATTTTTTCAGATTTTGACTGGCGTGGTGGTCCAGGGTCACATGTTATATTTCTATTAGCATATATTGATCATTAATTATATTTCATTAGAGTTTAAAAATAAAACTTCCTTAGAAAATAACATAAACAGAGAAATGTTGGAGAAAGGTGCATGTCACACAAATTAAAATCGCAATCACAACGTAAGATTTTGGCACATGTGTGGCCCGATACGCGTTTCGGCTCGTTTAACGTTAGAAAACGTTCTATCTTAAAATAACAAGTCATTCAACAAAGGAGTTGGATAATATAACATGTATCTAACCTGAGAAACTGCTCCGGGTGTGCTGTTTTGCTGTTTAGTAACTGTAAGCAGCTCTCCAACGTGCTGCCATCCCCGTTCGCCATCTCTGCACTCACATGGGTCTCTGCGTAGAGCGTACGCTTAGTAAATACAACCTCCGGAAACAAAATGCAATGTATTGTGTTCCACATGGAAGGTTCCATATAAGAGTAATTTTCTTTAATGTAGCGATTTACTGGTTTTTACTCAGCCACAAAGCTGTTTTAAATTGTGCAATATTATGAATAAATATTTATATGGGTAAATTATATATCTATTACTAGAACACGCAACTGAACACGTGGCTCGCTATGTTTAAATAAAGTTTTGTTTGTTTTCAATGACCGCAAAGATGGCTTCTTCTTTGCTGAAGGTTGCAGGTAAACAGTACTAGCTTGATATTGTTTTAGTGTCTGTATGTCTTTTAAATGTTTGAGCTTACATTTACATTTAGAGCTGGTTTTATTTATTAGTTGTAAGGTTATGTATCCTACTCTTTGACAGCTGCCCCCTTAAGAAAAATAACCATGTTTTTATAGTAACACTGCAGTAACCATGTTTTTTGGCGTATTAGTTATCATTTGTATAACCACAATTTTATTACAAATATCATGGGTGGACTATGGTTAGTGCAGCAAAATCATGGTTAGTTTGTTGAAAACTTGGTTTAACTACAACGATCTATTTGCAGTAAAAACATGGTTAATTTTCGTAATTTTCTGTCTATGTTTAATGCATCCCCATTGCAATCTCATCTCTCTTGTAGTTACAGGTCTCTCGAGGTGTGCATGGCACACTTTACCCTCAGTGAGGGCATTCTCTCTGACTGTACCCGTCAGTCAAGGTGTCCCTCAGTCATTATGGAAGTTAGGCAGACTGAATCATGTGGCTATCGCGGTACCAGACCTAGAGAAAGCCACAGCACTGTACCGTGATGTGCTGGGGGCTCAAGTAAGCGCCACTGTGCCTCTCCCTGAGCATGGGGTGTACACTGTGTTTGTGGAACTGGGAAACACTAAATTAGAGCTTCTGCACCCTCTGGGAGAGAAAAGCCCTATTGCAGGATTCCTGCAGAAGAACAAAGCTGGAGGGATGCATCATATCTGTATCGAGGTAAAGATTAGATTAGGCTAGATCAGTAGTTTTCAACCTTTTAGACTGAAGGACCCCCATTGTCCAACATAATATTCAAAGAGCCCCTATTTATTGGATAAAATCTGGTATTTTTCTGTAATTTTGACAGTGCTGTTTTTTTTTTTCAAACTTGTTTTTTATTATAATAAACTAAACACAATTTAACAGATTCTGATTCTGTATGTTTATGATTAACAATAAAAATACTTATCTTGTAATGTCACAAATGTACAGACAAGCACAAAAGTCACTATTTATTAAGAAACTTAGCTTTTAAAAGTAAATTGATAAAAATAAGAAACCTTTACATATACACTGTCATTCAAAAGTTTGGGATCATTAAGATTTTTATGTTTTTTCAATTTGTCTCTTTTGCTCAAAGTTCCATTTATTTGATCACAAATACAAAAAAGTAATATTATAAAATATAACTGCAATTTAAAATAACAGTTTTCTTTTTTTCTTTCATCAGCCATTACTGCAGTCTTCAGTGTCACAGGGTCAATGTTGGAAACTGTTGGACTGCTTAATTTTTTTTGGAGCTGTGATTCTTTTTTCAGGATTCTTTGATGAATAAAAAGTCAACAAAACAGATATAACATATCCTTGCTGAATAAAAGTATGAATTTCTTTCAAACAAACAAAGAAAGAAAAATGTTACTGACCCCAAAATTTTGAACAGTAGTGTATATTGTTACAAAATATTTCTATTGTAAATTAAATATATGCTATTCTTTTTAACATTTTAGTAATCAAAGAATCCTAAAAAAAAGAGTCACAGGTTCAAAAATAAAATTAAGCAGCATAACTGTTTCCAAGATTGATAAAAATCAGCATATTAGTATGATTTCTGAAGGATCATGTGACATTGAAGACTGCGGTAATGATGCTGAAAATTCAGCTTCGCATTACAGAAATAAGTTCTATTTTTAAATATATTAAAATAGAAAACCAATAATATTACACAATATTATTTTTTTTCTCTATTTTTAATCAAATAAACACAGCCTGATTCCAAACTTTTGAACTTTATCAAAATTTAAAGCTAAAATTAAAGCTACATTTCTTGTAAATCTATCTTGTTACAAGCGTCTTCACACTAAATATTGAAATTGTTTCATTGTTTAGACTGGTTTAGTGTCAGTATCTATAATTTATGTGTTGCCTGTTCAATTGCAGGTGGATGATATCAATGCTGCAATAGTTGATTTGAAGGAAAAGAAAATCAGACTGCTCTCCCCAGAGCCAAGGATAGGAGCTCATGGCAAACCTGTGATGTTCCTCCACCCTAAAGACTGTGACGGGGTTCTTGTGGAGATAGAACAAGCCTAGATATTGATATCTAGATACCATTGATATCTAGTAAACATTGACATTTTGTTTGGGCTGTTCATTTTTGACACTTAGGATATTGTGATCATTGCAAGAAAAATTTAATGATTCCACTTGTTCCATTCATTTTTAATCTATATGGTGTGTTTCTATGTTCTTCTTGATATTATTTGCCTTTTTTCTGAAGTAAAGATTTTCTTTAGTGACTTAATAAATGATTAAGTTTTAATTATTTGGGCCTTTACAAACTCACACATTCAAAATGTGTACAAATTTTTTTTTAAGCTTGTTTAACTCTTTTTTTGTACTTATACACTACCAGCCCACTGCTCTGGGTGTGTGTTCACGGTGTGTGTGCACTTGGATGGGTTAAATGCAGAGCACAAATTCCTAGTATGGGTCACCATACTTGGCCTCATGTCACTTCCTTCCTTTCCTTTAAAGTTTTTGAACAGTAAGATTTTTAATGGTTTTTTTTTTAAGTAGTCTCTTCTCACCAAGCCTGCATTTATTTGATCCAAAGTACAGCAAAAACTGTACAATGTTAAAATATTTTTACTATTTAAAATAACTGTTCTCTAATTGAATATATTTTATAATGTCATTTATTCCTGTGATTTCAAAGCTATTTTTTTTTTGACATCATTACACCAGTCACATGATCCTGCAGAAATCATTCTAATTTGCTGCTCAAAAAACATTTTTTATTATTATTATGTTGAAAACAGCAGAGTAGAATTTCATGTTTATTGATAAATGGAAAGTTCAGAAAAACAGCATTTATCTGAATTTGAAATCTTTTGTAACATTATAAATGTCTTTATCATCACTCTTGATCAATTTAAAGCATCCTTGCTAAAGTCTTATTTTTTATAATTATAATGATTCCAATCTTTTGAATGGTATAAGTGTATAATGTTACAAAAGCTTGTTTCTTGAAGAGCAAATCAGCATGTTAGAATGATTTCTGAAGGATCATGTGACACTGAAGACTGGAGTAATGATGATACGAATGTAGCTTTGATCACAGGAATAAATTACATTTTAAAATATATTCAAATACAATACAAAAAACAGTTATTTTAAATAGTAGAAATATTTTTAAATTTTACTGTTCCTGCTGTACTTTGGATCAAATATATGCAGGCTTTGTGAGCAGAAGGGACTTAAAAAAAATAAATAAAAATCTTACTGTTCAAACACTTATCACTGATTGTGTATCTGTGGGGTACACTAAGTATTTCTGTTGTTTTTTTAATGATGATTACAACAGTAGAAGCTAAAATAAATGTACGTTTCAAATGCTATAATAAAATCTCAGATAAGTTTTGCTATGTTTATAAATGTGAATAGAAATCCTCTCATCTGGCTCCCAAAGGAACAGACAGATTGAAGCTTTCTTTTTTTGGCTGACAACCATGTATTTGGGGAGACAAGTTGGCTCATACCCATCTCTCCGCTGTAGTCAGCCCTCCGCCAAATAGAAAGCTGTGTTTGTTCCTACGCCTTAAATATGCTTTTTTTATTTTTTATTTTTTAAAGAGATAACTAGAGCGGTGAGATTAGGAACTGGTGTTTGTGGGCTTTCTCACTGTGTGGTCTCAACAGCCCTGTTTTAACTTCCCTGCTTCAGCACCATTAGAATAAAAAGGTCTTTTCTGCCATTTTAAGCTGTTTTTGACATTTCAATTTATTTGCCAGTCTAAAAAGAAACATGTTTCCACTCTGCCTGTCAAAAAACACCTTTTGAATGACTTCCCGTTTAGTAGTGAAAAATAACTAATAAAGCAACATTACATGTTGCTCTGAATCAAACCTAGAAATCTAAAGCCAGTTTAACGGCTTTTAGGGGAAAGGATATTTTCAATGGAGCAAGGAATATTATGATGCTTCCTAATGATATTCTGCAGACGCTTGCATTTGCTCATCTTTTTGTAGTGGAAGCCATAATGTGAAAACATCTGTCTGGATTAATCATCAGGCAAGAGTAGCTGCACAGTAATTGTTTTCAGTATCCCAAAGGCAACTCATCCTAATTGCACGTATTCAAACCACATGTCCAGTTTTATCTGGGGCGCTGGAAGCTGTTTATTGCCTTAGCCTTGAGAAACATATTTTCTCATGTTTTCTGGCCCAGAACAATCTTCAACACAAGGGAATTAAGTATCTCATATTTTCTGAGCTAATGTATTATTGATTTCATTTTCTGCTTATTATTTATTGTCCTATGACAACATTAATGCATTAGCTAATGTGTTCTCATTTGCATGTATGATCTAACATGTAATAACTCCCATGTACATCCAACAGAATCAGGAAGAAAAGATTATGTGCTTCACGGAAACAGCGTAAATCTCTCTTATGTAATATATTGAGAATATGATCGTGACACAGTCATGCTTAATTTGAGCGAAATTATCTTTCAAAACAAGGCCAGAAAAATAGCTTTGTGTAAGTCGGTGGATAGTCAATTGTAAACATTTCTATGGATGCTAATTACTAATAATGATTGATGACATATTAGAAAGGACAGTTATTAGCAAACAAGCTAAAGAATAACGCTTAGCTCCGCGTGTGCTTCATGCTCAGCTTTGTTAGCTTGCTAATGAAGACTTGATTTTAAATAAATTAAATTGATAGCATCATTTTAAGATCAATTCCTCACACAATGAAAGCTACAGTCGCTCTTTCTCTCTCTCGGGTGGGGTTTGTGGTGATTTAGCCCAGCGCTGCAGTGGAGCGCCCCCTGCTGTTCTCTACGTCTGCTCTTCAGGCTTCTGTTCTCCTCAGTCTCCGGGATGCGGTGTCGGTGCGGTTCCCACTCTCTCTACCTCTGAAAACACAGGACTTCTATATATGAACATCACAACATCAAAGGTTATGCAGGTAGGCTGGTTTTCCGTGTTATCTTTTTCCCTCTATCTGAGTGTTTACTGTAGCGTGTTGATGCGGAATGAAGTGATGCGCTCGTAAAGGATACGGCAGGATTTCATCCTTTCAGTGCAACATCAAACCCGTTGCTGCTACGGGCACGTACATATGATAGCTAGTTGTTCTTCCAAAGTCGTCGTCCTCAGCCGTCTTTCAACAATTAAAATCGTTGTGGAGATTGAAATTACGCGAATTGATAGGTCGTCGGGTTGTTTGTTTATTTTTTGTATCCAACTCCATTCATTTGAAAGCTTCGGTGAGACTGTTCACTTTCTCCTTTTCTCCTGTTCACTTCACCACAGCTTAAAATGTTATGGCGAAAACGTGGAAAGTCCTCAAAAAAGTTGTTGTGAAATATGTAGGATTGTGAAATAGATAAATAAATCCTCAGAAATTATCTATCTATCTATCTATCTATCTATCTATCTATCTATCTATCTATCTATCTATCTATCTATCTATCTATGGGTAGCTGACATTGTGAAACTGTTAAGCTGTATTTCATATTTTTAAATAAATAAAACTTGTTAAAATGATAATATGATTTAAAACAGCTTTTAAACAATAAATATTAAGATGCTATAAATTGTTAATAGTAAAAACGGTGATTTTGTGTGGTGAACAGGGTCACACAAGATTTACAATTTTCTGTATACGCCCCTTATGGAAATTTTAACCTACAATCTTCCTTTTCTTGGAAATGTCATCTTATATTGGTAGTTGAGAGATATCATTGTTATTCAGATTTTGTTTTGTTTACAATTATAAGCAGACCTGCTTGGTCAGTAGCCAGTGAAGTCTGATTAATAAATCAGTTTGTACAGGGAATGTTGCATTCTATCCTGGTATAAATCTTCTTTTAGCAACTGACACGTAAAATCATGATTAGAGGATGAGATTCTAATTATGGAATATAAACACAATTCTGGCTGATTTGTAGAGCTTATCATGCTAAATCAAGCACCAAATTCAAGCCTCAAGCTGGAAATCAAGCACCATGCTGGTGCTGTAAAAGACAAGCTCCTTTTTGTCCGGAGAACAATAGCTGGTCCACTCCCCTGAACCGATCAATGAAACCATTAGGACTAGAAAACATTGTGCATATTTTAAAAATGTGTTCATATAGTGACTAAACTTTAAACAACTATGAAGAAAATACCAAACAGCTTTTGGGCATAAATGAACACTCATGATGTAAGTCCGTTCATCTAGTTCAAAGTGTCTAAAATGAAACATATTAAGGACGGGTGGGACACAGTTTAGGAGTGTAGGGAAGAAAGAGAGAGTCAGATTGAGTGTGAAGGAGGGACTGTGAGTGCTTATGAAGGTGCATAATTCCTGAGTGTGGTCCCAGTTGGTGATTCCGTCTCCACAACAGTCTCCTGCCGCTCTCTTGTCCAGGCAACCTGCTCTTACACACACACACACACACACACACACACACACACACACACACACACACACACACAGACAGATGCACACACACGCTGCCCCGCCCCTCCTTTCAGATCCCTTATAGTTACAGTTCTATGCTGAAGGACAAACACTGTTTGCAGGAGCATGCTGAGATGATATTTATGCACCAGTAGGGCATGTATTAAATCGATCTCTTGTGGGAATTGGATAGAAGCATAGATGGAAAGAATAGCCTCAGTGAGATTACTCACTTTCAGCTGATTTTAGAAAATGACTTTTTATTCTGTTCTGCCCCTGCAAACTATGTTGATAATGTAGATCATGAAATTTAGTTTTCAGGTGATTTCGCATAAGGATAGAAACTGTTGAATGTTGTGCACTAGTGGTGAGATGTAGAGGGTGTGGGCAGGCCTTTTTTACGGTGTTGGTAATGTGGGAGTAAGCGGTTTTGGCCCAAAGCTGCTGTCTGGTTTAGCACTTGCTCTGATATATGTGATTCTTTTGCCTTTGTGCATGTGTGTGCGTGTGATAACTTCTGGCAATGTGCCCGGGAAGAGGTGGACAAGGGTCAGAGAGGCATGTTCTCACTCAGCTCAATTTAAAATCTACTGCTCACTAAACATATATAGAAGTGCTGATGTGCAGTTAGCCAGTCGCATTCACAGACAAAGCGCAGAAAAGTGTAGAAAGGATGTATACATGTATTATACAGTTAATATATTGGTTAGATTTATTTGTTTATTTATTTATTTTTGTTAAAAAAAATTGTGCTGCTTAATGGTTTTGTGGACACATTTTTTTAATTAACTGTCAGTTTTGACCAGTTTAATGCATTATTTAAAAAAAAAATCGAATCAATAACATAATAATGATAATGTCAAAGTATATATTATATATATATATATATATATATATATTAGGGGTGGGCATAGATTAATTTTTTTAATCTAGATTAAATCTTGGAATTAATCTAGATTAAAATGGCTAATTTGAATTCTGATGAAGGCATTCAGAATATGTGTGCTACCCAAATAATGACTAAACATGTTACACCGTACTTTTATTTTGACAGGTTGCCGTGAAGTTTCTGTGTATACAGTATGACATGATGCGAGTTTTCTCAAATGAAACGGTATAAGTGACACTCACAGCAGTTTTGGAGATTGAAGTTTATCTGTTCATGTGAGATGCAAATGCCAAAAATTACCGGGAGCGTCACGTGTGTTTCAGTATGCGTGTAGTAAAAGCGCGTCTCCACCATTCATAGTATGAATTTCATACATACAGCTAGGCAAACGGAACATACCGGATTCATATTAAAACGGTCTTTTTGCATTTCAGTTTTCACAGACACTAGTCCATATCGCGATTTGAATTAAGTGACAGACCATATTTGATTTATGAATCCAAAAACGACGAATTTACGTGGCATTTCGCGCTATAGTAGATTCGGTTTTTATGAATGGAGGACGACGTGATCCCGTCTGTGTTTTGG
>NC_133363.1:42685046-42907180 GCF_049309525.1 Garra rufa | reverse complement strand
ATATTGCCAGTGCTGTAGTCCTCTTAGTTTACTGCACAAATCTGGTGCACACTGTATCATACATTAAGGATAGGCAATGCGAGTGTGCCAGAGGCTCGGATTTCAGAATGATGTAAATACTATGTAGAAAAAAAAACACCATTTCAAGTAGAGTTTCACTGGAGTTAATGATGTTAGTTATCTAGCCATGATATGCAGAATTGTCAGCAGAATTTGTATTTGTTAGTAATTTACTTTACGAATTAGAAGCTGTGTTTTCATAAGCCTAAGGTTTTGTCACATATTGAGTTGTTTGGGCTCTGGATAAATATGACAGTGTATTGCGATATATGACATTTAAAAGTAAACATGATTTCACTGATTGTGATCCTCAGTGGTATTAAAATGTTTTTTTGTTTTCTTGTCATATACTTGAGCTTGAATGTGTTCACACTAAAGAAAGGTTTGATCTTTTTTTTTCTTTTATAAATGGCATCTCCTATCAGCTCTTGCACCACACAGTGCTGTGAGATAAAACAGAGGTGCCTTATTGGACACAAGCCCTATAGTGCATTGCTTATGTGCCTTTTGATCTGGGCATGATTAAAATTGATGTTTGTAGCATAGCTAAGTGATTCTGACTGTATGAATGAATGGTCTGCTCCTTTGATGTTTACTTTTGAAATAATCGAGTAGCCAACATTTACTTGTTAGATATTTTTAAAAATGCGTTCTATCGTCTGTTATGTGCAGTAAGTGAAAGCGGCTTGTTTAGCATACCATCAGCACAGTATGATGTGAGAGGGGCTTTTGTGTTTGTGTCTTTTGCCTCCTTTATGATCTTTCCGTTTCGTACATAAATGGACATTCGCATTCTTTTTGGGAAGTGGTCTACTTTGAGATTGCATTATTCACTGAAGTTTCTTTCTTCCGTTCGGTTCTTTCATCCTCTTGTTTACCGTTTAAAAAGCGAACTGAAGTGCCAAGTAAAAGGTCTGCAGCCATTTTTTCCACTCGTTGGCTGAAGTTAATCTGACTCAAGATTATGAAACAATGTTGCTCTTGATCTTTTCATTCATTACCGAGTCTGTGCGTTCTTTGAAAAGCTAATTATTTTATGCCTCTGGCTATGTGTATCCTGCCCTCTTATCTGATGTAATATCTGTCATATTGCTCTAAATAAGTAAGTAAGTCGTGCACTGACTTTTGTACAAGGTTTCTTGCATTAGAACTTATTTTTTTTGTACTGGTGTTGACTATTTGCATTTTTCCTCACACCTGTTTAGTTTTCCGTGCGTCTCTATATTTGATCGGTAGCAAGGTATTTCCTGTTAAGATTTTGTCAAGTCAGTTTTATTTGTGTATTGGAGGCTTTTACAGTCTTTTTCAGCCCAAGGACCCCCGAGTGGATACAGAGATGCGACTCTGCTGCAAATATAAAATTATAAGACAGAGTTTTGTGTCTTAGACCCTGTTTACACTAGTGCGTTTTAGTTTTTAAAATGGCGTTTGGAAATGAAAATGGTCCTGGCGTTTTCACTAGGGCTGGGTAAAAAATATCGATTCTCCGATTTTAATCGATCTTCAGTTTAACCCAACGATATCGATTCGGGAAATCCCCGAATCGATTCTTAATGCACGTGCTTCATGTAAGAGAATATGAATGTTCACCTCTCGTCCTGAAGGTGTCACTAGTGTTCCTGCTGAGAGAGTTTTCTCAACTGCTGGTGATCTAATCACAGCGCAAAGGAGCTATCAGAACATGTTGATCAGCTGCTTTTTTTGCAGAAAAATCTGGTTATCAAAAATGATAAGGCTGTAGTTAAGAACTGTTAGTTTTATGGACAGTTAGAATGTTTTGTATACGCAGACAATGGCTTTATAATGGGCCTGTTTTGAACGTTTTGAATTTAGAAAAATGTTTTATTTCTTAAACATGCTTGAAGTTCTTAATAGATTTCACTGTTGCACATTTACAGTCTTTTTATATATTTTTTTTTACAGTAATGTGCATTTTGCAGTTTGTTTACATGGTGTACAATGGATGCACATATTTATGACTTCTTGTTACAGTGTTCATTTAAAATAAAAGTTGTTTAAAATAAACAACTGTGTGCACCCTATTATTAATGTAGATGTGTATTTCAGTAATAAACTTAAGTAGGAGAGTTTCAGTTACCAGAATTTATATCAAAATATGGATCCCATGTCTGCAAAACTAACATTTTAAATGAAATATTGATAGCTAATCGATATCGAATCGAATCGAATCGAAATCGGAATCGAATCGAATCGAAACCATAAAAATAAGAATCGAATCGAATCGCCGAATTGGTCACAATACCCAGCCCTAGTTTTCACTGCGTTTCACAAAAAATCTCCATCCACACTACACAATCAAAAATGCATGTTACATGACCATTCATGCTGGTACAACCATAGATTTTATTGGTCCGTTTACACTGAAACGCAACTCCTGAGTTTTCAAACTAAAACAGGGTCTGCAGCGGTTCTAAACGTCTCTGTTTTCGAGGGTCGAAAAAGCCAGAGTACTGTAAATGACAGCTGTAACCGTAGAAAAAGTTATGCGTTTTGAAACAAAAATGCACTAGTGTAAATCGACGTGATATGAAAATGAATTTGTTTTCCAAATGTATCTTAATGATCCTTCTGTGAACAATTCAATAATTTAAATGTCAACTCAATCTTTTGGTAAATCAACAGACTCCTGTCTGGTGACGTATGCCAGACCTCTTCAATTATTTAGGCCCTGTTTACATTATTGCATTTTCATTTTAAAACAGCGTTTTAAAATAAAAATGTTCCTTGTCTACACTGGCGTTTTCACTGAATTTCAGAAATAGTCTTAGTCCACACTAAACAACTGAAAACAGGTTACCTGACCTTTCACAATGAGCATGTTATTGTTTACACAGTCAAAAGTTTCTGTTTTGGTTCGTTTACACTGAAAAGCAAACCCTGTAGTTTTCAAACTATAATGGGGTCTTCAGTGTTCTCAAAGTCTCTGTTTTCGAGGGTTGAAAACACTGGAGTAGTGTAAACGACAGGCATAACCGTAGCAGAAGTTCTGCATTTTAAAACGAAAATGCATTAGTGTAAACATAGCCTTAGTCTGCATAAACTCTGTCCATTTCTTAAAGTTCAGTTCAGATTTCAAGTTCGAATTCAGATTTCCTTCTTCCACTCAACAACCAATGAACAGAACCAAGACCCCACCCTATTTTTTTTTTTTCATCACAATTATGGAAGAAAAAATCTGTCACTACTTTACTTTCATTGTAAGTTTAAAGGTCCACTGAAGTGCTTTGAAACACGCAGTGTTATTCTGTTATGACGTAATTTAAACTGAAACAGGAAGACAGGACGGGACACATCAAGTAGTCCCACCCCATTTTTTAAATAGCCAATAGCGTTTCTTTATCACAGCTTGGGCCGTGGGCCGTTGAGCTCAGTACAGCCGCATTTGACAGCTCATGATGGCCACAATCCCATCCATATCGCTATAAAATATTACTGTTCTGTGTAGAATTCAGATGGTTCCAGTACATTTTGTGGTCTGCGCCGATTCACTCATATGATCCGCTTTGTGCTATCGCGTCTCTGGACCGGAACAAGAATTGTGTGAAAAACGCAAAATCAGACTTCTTTCGCCCCTATGGATAGCATATTTACACTGTCTGAATTATTCCCTATTCCCTATATAATGCACTACGTGCCATTCACAGTAGAGAAAATACTAATTCTGTGAACAAGTGACCAATTTCAGCTGCAGCTATTTATAGACCTTTTTCCTGAGTAAACGATGAGCGCCGTCATTACGAATTCTAACATCAGATTGAATGCTTTTCTGTTCCGGTTTCCATAGGAACCCATTCAAATAGCGTCCATGTGTTTTTAATGTAGCTACCTTCCGCTGCTTCGTGTTATCTACACACTCATTAAAGTGAGGCACTGACAAATGACAGTCATTGCGACATTGCCAAGTGATGGCGCTATGGAGCCATGTGCTTTTTAAAAACATTTTAATAGGTTTAACATTAGTTTATTAGCTCGGAATATACCCTAATTTGACTAGAAACAATGCAGACCGGAAATGCAAAGCATTCTTTCTGTTAAGAGTCGGACTTACTTCCGTGTTCAGGAAAAAGGTCTATAGTGTAGGGAGCGGGACGCTTCGGATTCTAGAGAGCATTTGATTGGACAGAAAGTTTGCTGAAAAGCTGAAGTGCAGGGTGATGTAATCAAAATTGTTGATCCATATTGGCGGAAGTTAGAGACTAAGTTTTTGAATGTGTATATCTTGTAAATGCGAAATTTGTCAGTGTTTTAAAACTCACTAGCTTATAGATAGCCTTAAGGCTAACATATTCATACTAAAAGCCAAAAAACGTCAATTTCGATTTCATGGGGACTTAAAATAACCAAAAATAACATTCATGTAGTGCCATATTATTAAATTAACGTACCTTTGTTATGACGTGACATGGCGGATTTACTAGAATAATTTTTTTTGTACAGTATCTGTATTGAATTGTTAGCTGGAGAGAAGAACAAAGGCACATATGTGCACATTTTACATATCTTCAATAATTGTAATGTCATTATTTTAAAGTATTTAGCAAAACATAAATTCATCTTTGGTTGATGTTAACGTAATATTGCATTTTTGCATATTTATGTATTTATTGTATCCCTAACCCTTCTGAAAAAAACAAAACAAAGATCTGGAATAGCAGTATCCCTCTGGCAGGCATATGTTTATTTAAATGTAAATTTCTAGTATTTCTAGGTAATTAAAAAAAATACTTTCTTGTAGAATTGATTGACCCCTCTTGCGTATAGTTACTCTCACTTTCAGTCACCTGTATCTCTCCAGGCAACAGAGACAAGAGTAAAAATGTCTTTTGGAGTGTAATAGTGTGTATTGGTTGTGTTGAAAATGCAGCCTTTTGAATTTTGTCTCCGAATGACTCATGTACCACAACCAGAAGAGCTCAATCTGCCTTCCTACTGCTTTTTGTGTATCTGTCAATAAATGTCTACACTTGATCAACAGAAATAGGAATAAATCATTCTTTTGGAGATGGCAGTGTGCAGTGTTGTGAGTGTATTGTGCTGTTGTGCTCTACTGATGGGGGAAAGGCTGCACTGACCTGTTCTCTGTTGAAAGATGATGGTCTGTTGATATTTGTGATGGGTCATTTGGGCTTGTGCTATAGCTGCCTTTGTTTACTGCAGTCTGAAGGTCATGGAGGCTGGTCCCTGCTGGGACAACGGCACCTTAAATCTCTGCAGTGTCTGTTTTCAGCTATTCATATACCGAGGGCTGACTCATCGACAGAATAAATGCGTGTAGCTGTAGTCAGATCGAAGATTTATATTTATGTAAGCTTAACTTCCCACCTACATTTAGAGTAGCACCGACGAATCATCCTTGGAGTCATTTCCAGCTTGAGGAATGGCAAAGCCTGGCCTGTAAAACACAACGGGCGAAAGTAATGCATCCACACCAAGTATAGCTCTTTGAAAGGGTGATACATCTTTTCTCCTTTAGCTGCCGCACAGTTAGCCTCGCGCCATTTCAGATCCATGTACATTAGCATTTAAATGAGCTAACTTGATTTTACCCAGTTCAGGCTCCATTGTCTCCATTTGAATGAGTCTACACTCGGTGGACTGAATGGAATGAGATCAGACGATTCACTCTTGCTCTCAGTCTTTAATTACGTAGAGGATTCACTAACTAATGGGACCACAGGTGAAGAGCGAACAAATCCAATGTCTGTTTTCATCCAGAGCTACCTGGAAAGACCACAATCAGATCCCATTATCATTCTTACAGTGTGGATTGATGCATCTGGAAAGACCATGATTGGCTTTGAAATGAAGTTTTTAGCACATGAACACCAGATTGTGTTTGCATTCAAATCATATGATTTTAGTTTTTAGGGGTTCAAGCGTGTAGCGCTGAAACCCATATTGTAATTCTTAGAATGACCAAGGATTAGCAATCTCCATGGAAATCTCGGGCAGACAAAACCGTAAGTCATAGAGACTTAAAACTTGGCGGAATGGTAGTACTCACACCACCTACAATTTCACCAAGCCCAGCACCAATCGGCCTAACGGGGGTGCTACAGTGCTCAAAAGTATGGAATTGCTCATAATTCCTGAACCATTAGTTGCAGGCTCAAGTGCCATATGTCGTTAGAATCCATAGGTCATAGGTTTTTTGCCAGAAGTGCAGAAAGATTCTCTGGAGAATATCAATAATTATTAAAAATCTTTGAACTTAGCGTCGCGAAGGGGCGCCAAAACATTTGTAAGGGGCAGGACTGCTTTTACTAAAACGGCTATAACTTTTGAATGAAATGAGATATCTTCGCCAAACTCAGAACACAGGTGTAAGTGCTCAATCTGAGGTCACAAGGAAAAAAATCGCAGAGCTTGGCCACTTGGTGGTGCTATAAGAGAGAAAAAAAACATAAAAAACGACTGTAACTACTCAACTATTAGTCCAACTTAAAAAATGGTAGTGTTTTTGTCCAGTGTGCCACAAGTGTCTTTAAGGACATTTGTGTAGCTCCAAAAACATGGCTGCCATTGGCCAATAAACTTTGAGCACTTATTAGACAAGGTTAGTGAAGGTTGACCGGAACAAAACATGGTGGGCCTGTTTGACTCATGGCCCCAAAAGTCTGTGAGAAATTTGAGAGAAATTGGCCACTGGGGGCGATATCACATTTTTTAAAGCCGCAAATGATTGTATATTGCACAGTTTTTCACACATACACATAATATTCATATCATACGACAGACCTCCCCATTCACAACTTTGCCTCTAGAACCACTGCTGTCAATCAAATTGTTTCTTAAATAATTCAGAAAATGTAAAAAACCTACTTCATAATTTTGTAAAATTTTGTAATTTACCCTTTGGGAAGCTGTAACGGGGTCGTTTAGAAAAGGCACCTGTCCAAAGATACCCAAAAGCCTATAAAGCCTAAACGAAAACTCAAAACTTCACAAAACTAGGTGAGCACATGAGACATGAGATTCTAAACAAGCATGCAAAGTTTTATGGAGATTGGGCCACGGCTGGTGCATAATTGTTAATCATAATCATTAAAAAAATCATCAAATTGCTATTGCAAATTACATGAATTTGCCTAAAAAGCTTTTTTTTAATCATTGATTTAGGTTGTTACAGGATTGCTAATAATGTGCAATGTCTTCTTTTCTGCAGCTATGCTTATTTCTGTTTTACTTAAGGTTAAGTTTAATTTTTCTTGGTTTCAGTTTCTTTAGTTTTGATTTTAATTGTAGGACTGAGAAAGTTAATGTGCAAACTGGTATCATTTAAAGTTCTCTAATGGTGTTCGATTTCACAGCACACTCTCATAAAATGCCACTGGATAACAATAAAGTATTTAATACTGGCAGGTTGGGTTATAAAGGCTTTACGTTTTATAATAAAACACCAATGTAAAACTGAAATTCGGGACCATTTTTGTTTTATTTTCATTCATTTTAAGTAATAAAAGTGTTTAATTATTTAGTAGAATTTTAGTTTTTGTTACTAGTTCACAATTGTGGTTGAAGAACAATGGTAATGCTTCAAAATGCTACTCATTTAGGTTTATGAGGTATGAAGAACTAAAATTCATACCATTCTGTTTGGCAGAAAATAATTATAAAATAGATAAAAATGAATGGCTCGACCTACATTCTGCACTGGCACTAAAACAGCTGCCGCCTTTGTTGGGTTGTAAAAAAAATATGAGAATGTGAAAGAGATATTAAATTGCCAAAGGGTCATTTTTATTCTGACTAATTCCAAAGTCATCTGAACAGTGCATTTTTGGACTTGTTAGCAGGAACATTCCAGGAGGACCTGACGGCACCATATTAATTCTATGGATTCATCTGAAAATGAACACACTATTGATTACTGGGAGGGCAGCAGGTGGCAGGTTGTGATCGTTGGTGAATGTGGGCTGATACAGCTCACTCGATTGTACAGTTTTCCCATTAATTTGCTTTGTGTTGAAGTCTGGATAATAAAATACAAACACCCAAATCCTCCAGGTATACGGAAAAACCAACATCGACAGCTATGAAGCAGTTATCTTGTCAAAAGTTTTACACGGCGTGTGTATGCATGTGAGCGTGAAAGTCTCGAGATGGTTTGCAGGTGTTGTGTTTTTCTCTCTGTTGTTTTTCCCTCACTCTGCTTCAGTTATATCATTATTAGCACTTAAGCTTTCAGTGTATTCAATGGGCCTGATCATTAGCTAGCCTGTTTCTATGAGAGATCGCATTCTATTAGCATTTAGATGAGGCTGTGATTTCAGACGGCCTCAACATACTACTGAGCATATGCAGCTGCTGCCATCACTTAGTGTATGTAGACGTTTAGACCTGCAAAAATGGGTGTACAACAGTGGTATGAAATGAAGACTTAATATATATTTATTATAGTACTAGATGTTTCAGTCATATTAATATAAATAGCTGTATGTAGCATTAAACACACATCACATTTTCTATTCATGTCATGCATTAATCATCGTGAAATCCTTTCAAAGAAGTCGTGCATCTAAAAAAAAAGCTTTAGACATTCGTGATTGATGTTACTATTACACTCTTTTGTATTGCATAAAGTCTGCCTATTTGCCACTGTACATACATTTTCTTTGTTTTTCCAACTTTAATGAGTTGTTGTGAGCGTTAAAGGGATACAGCAATTCATACAAAAAAGAAAATTCTGTCATCATTTATTCACCCTCATGTTGCTCAAAACCTGTATGGCTTTTTTCTTCTGTAGAACATAAAAGAAGATACTTTGTTCATACTTTGGAAGCCAATGGTTCAAAATTGTTCACCAACATTCTTCAAAGATCTTTTGTGTTCAACAGAAGAGAAAAAGTCATACAGGTTTGGAATGACAGAAATGCATAAATGTTTTTGAGCGAAGTATCCTTGGATTACTCGGTTCTGATTGGTCAGTTGAGCAATTTAGTGATCTAACAGTCTGTAAGCCTGTTTGCACCACTTAATAAAAATAAAAAAGGTAATTTAGACTTTTTATGTCACAAAACTTTTTTTCTCTGAATTGTGAGATATAAACTTGCAATTCTGAGAAATGAAGAGTTGTGTGATATCAAAGCACAATTGCGAGTTTTAAAGTCAAAATTGCGAAATTTAAACTCAAAATTCTGAATAATTTTCTCAGAATTGCATGATATAAACTCGCAATTTTGAGTTATAAAGTCAGAATCGCGAGATAAATTCATAATTCTGAGAAATAAATTCAGAATTGTGATATATATACTAGAATTGCAATTTTATATCTCACAATTCTAACTTCATGACACCCAATTGCGAGTTCTTAAGTCAGAATTGTGAGATATCAATTCTGAGTCTTTTTTCCCCTTCAAAAATGGACTTTATGATTTGTAATCGCGAGTTTATATCTTATAATTCTGAGAAAAAAGCCATAATTGTGAGAAAAAAGTCTGAATTGCGAGATACAAACTTGCAGTTGCAAGGAAAAGTCAGAATTGCGAGATACAAAATCGCAATTGCAAGAAATTTTGTTTATATCTCACAATTCAGATTTTATAATTGTTTATGTCTCAGAATTCTGAGAAAAAAGTCAGAATTGCAAAATACAAACTTGCAATTGTGAGAATAAGTGTGAATTGCGAGATAAAAACTCGCAATTGCGAAAAAAAAGTTTATATCTCACAATTCTGACTTTATTTCTTAGAATTGTGACTTTATATCTCACATTTCTGACATTATAACATGACATTGCAAGTTTATGTATCACAATTCTGAGAAAAAAGTCAGAATTATGAGAAATAAAGTCAGAATTGCGAGATATAAACTTGCAATTGCAAGAAAAAGTAAGAATTGCGAGATACAATTGCGAGACTTCATAACACACAATTGCAAGTTTGTATCTCACAATTCTGAGAAAAAAAATCTGAATTTTTTTTTATTCATTGGCAGAAACGGGCTTCCATATACACTCTTAAAAATAAAGGTGCTTCGCGTTGCCATAGAAGAACATTTTTAATCTAAATGGTTTCATAAAGAACCTTTAAAATCTGAAGAACCTTTCTGATTCACAAAAGGTTCTTTGTGGTGAGAGAAGATTCTTTAGATTATAAAAAAGTAAGAAAGAGATGGTTCTTTAAAGAACCTTTGATTGGATGGTTCTTTGTGGAACCAAAAATGGTTCTTCTATGGCATCGCTGTGAAGAATCATTTAAAGCACCTTTATTTATAAGAGTGTAATAGAGTGCTTATCTGGGTAATGGAAACCAGCTTCACTGGACTTCACTATTAGTATTACTGTGTAGTGTTTGTCCTATTGCTGGGCTTTGTACATTGCAATAGTGTTTCTTAGCAGAATCTTTATGACAATATAGTGGTACAATTATAAAACAATCAAATTCAAAGTCAAATCAGTATTTCATGTGTACATATTTATTTATTTGGTGAGTAGCCTGTTCATTATCTCTTAACTCATACACACAGTGTAAACTCTTGTGGTTTATGACCAGTTTCAAACAGCATAGCTAATAGCATGTGAATCATTAGAAGAACACTAAGTCTTTTGGGATAATTACACAAGGCAGAAAGAAAAAGAAAGAGAGAGAATGTGAGAATAAATAGTGGGGGGAAAAGAATGCTTGATTTAAAATGTAGCCTTTGGGTATCACAACTCACATGTAGCAGCTGGTGTGGGTGAGTAAAAGGGTAATTGATTTGGTTCGAGAAGGGTGTGTGTTCATGCATCAGCTTTTACCTGCATTCTTAGGAGCAGCCAGTAGTCTCTAAAAAGAAAGTTGTTTAATAAACACAATAAACTCAAGAGTTGGTGTAGCTGAATTCAGTCATATCATTTTTTAGTAACTACAGACCCTTCCCTATTTAATATGTTGAGGTTGTAGCCTTTTATTTAATTCCTGTCACAGAGCTTGAGACATTTTCCGAATATTTCAGCTGTGAAATTATGCTGTCCATAAACAGAAACAGCCATTGATTTTGCTATTAATTTCAGAGCCTGCTTTTCAACTAACACAGAGGAACATACACCTAAATGAGTCAGTGGAAAATTATTTGAATTAGGGCTGCACGATATATCGAAAAATTATCGTTATCGCGATATTAGTATATGTGATATCAGTATCGCAGAGAGTTGCGATAATTGACATTTAATTTATGTGCCAAACATTTGTGCGTTGCATGCATAGGTTGTCCTCATTTGACCAAACAGATGGGGGCTTACTATCTATATACCCGCCTCCCAAGTAGGTTCTATAATGCTATTGGCTAGAACGGGCGAACAGGTGAACCTGGTGGCTCAGAGCAGAGAATGAAAAATAAATACGGCAGGAGTATGAAAGGAGAAAATGACAGCAGCGATGAACTTTTGCCTAAAAAGAACTGTACAGTAATCAAAATTGCCACCGTTTATGCTCCCAAAATTTAATCTGCACAACCTCAAATTATATTTGGGAGCATTTGTGCGAGTGCGAGAAATTGTTGTGGTGCGACCTAGTTTCATTTCTTTACAAAACTTTTGCTAACCTAACTACTGCACAGACTGCTGTGAGCTGATGCGTTAGCCGTTCTCTCCAACATTACATAACCATTTAAACTTAATCTTTATTGTTACCTTTAATGAAGATTTGAGATATTAGCCGTCTTCCTGTCACTGACGATGCGCACTGCTGAACTAGGAACCGGACGTTTTTTTTCTGAAACCTTTGTTCCGGATTTGCACAAACTGCATTGCAATTAGGGGTGTGTGGTATGACGATTTTTGATTGTGGACAGTAAAAAGGTTCTGTACAACGCGGCATTCATTCACATCAGATGATAACTCAGCGGCCGAGTTCCACTCACGAAGGGGAGTATTTTCCACTGGGGACACGCTTTTCAAAATCCTGTTGGTGTCCTCCGACTTTCAAATGGTTTGTTAAAGTAATCTCTTGTATTGCAGAGTGCATGCAATGCACTGCCGAGAGTTTCACGCGATCCTTAAAACGAAACCAAAAGTAAAACGCGTAGGCTACGCGCATTTAAAAGCAATTTTAATACCCCACGTTTAGAGAGCGACTCCCCAATGCACGCAAATTAGGCAAGATAAAATATCTAGGCTGTTGTTAGAATGTGGGCTATAATAAGTTGTGAAGTTGTCTATAACTCTGTATCATACTTAAAAAAAATTCGGTCTCTATTTGCACTTTGAATATTGTAAGAGTAGTCTACTTTGAATATGGCTGCATTTATTGTCTATTTTTTTGTTATTTATACTGTAATTTTAAAAAAAAATTTGATTCTGAGGCTTTCAGAAACAGCCCATTTGATTTGCCTTTCAGTTGGAATCAGCCATGAAGAATAAAGATCAGTGCATTACTAAAAAGAAATTGGGTGCTCCTTTTTTTTGATGCTCCTAACTTTTTGAAGTTTAATAGTAATTTTAATAAAATTTTTGTTTAATAATATGTTTTATTTAAAAAAACAAACAAACAAAAAACAGGCAAGGCAAGGAAATATTTAGTTTAAAAGATGCTCTTACATGTAAATAAAAAGTAATGTTTGAAAGCAATTCATTTTGTGTTTGCAGGTCTATGGTAACAGCAAAACAGAAATATCTGAATACAGAATATCTGCCGAGGTTTTAAGTCATTCATAGTGTTTTAAAGTCAAAATCTTTGCAACTTCCTTGACATAATTTTTTTTTTTTAGCCTGAATTAGATTTAATTCGGGTGACAGAAGAATATCTATTACCTGTTTATTTTAGCATGATCATTACATATATAAAAGATTAAAAAAAATACATAATAATAAAAATAATAAATATTAAAGCATTTCTCTAGGGAAATGTAATATCGCAAGAAATATCGTTATCGCAATATTCAACACCAATATCGCATATCGCATATTTTCCCAATATCGTGCAGCCCTAATTTGAATGTATATTTGGGTTTAAATCATCTTGTGACATTTAGAAGGCATCACTTTGTCTTGGTAATCTGCGGTGTTGAGGATGTTTCTGTTTTAATATGAGAGCATTTTCTGCCATTTTGTGAGTTTTCGATACATTTAGATCTTTTGATTCTTTTGGAATCAGTGCCGGAGGATAACAATAAGCTGTTTTTGGGCTCATATCATTATACGGAGAGACGATGTGGAGATGGTAACACCCAGATTCAGAAGATCTCTGAGCGTAAGTCATCTGTGGAAAGCTAAATCCTTTTTTTATATTCTGACATTAGCTCAAGAATCAGGCAAGCACTCTCTCAGCTTGACAGATCATGTATGATCTTTGCTGTGGAGACGGAGCTGTCATTTATTCGGGGAAAGTATGTGGATCTGAGGGGTTGCTCTCACTAATGGACCCCAAAATGGATTTATTGTAGTTGCACGAAATTTTCCGAGGTGGAGGATCCTAACATATCCGTAATGGGAAAAACTGGGGATAGATTCTCCCCCCACACACAAACACACACACATTCATTCAGAACAGCAGATGTTTGAGATTCTTCTTGAGATCTGTCAATAAGCCTTACAAGCACATAGCATCTTTACCTCGACGCCTGTCCTTGAACAGACAACATGCATCATTAATACCTGGCATATATCTGATGCTTTAAAGCCTTTGGGAATAAATGAGCAATTGCAATGCCTGCTGACAGCTCTGTGTCTACTATGTAGATGTAATTGCTTTAACGACACATGTGCTTCTCTGCAGAAATGCTTCAGGACTTGATCCCTACTTTTCAGCTTTGCTTTTAAAGCTTGAATGAAGCATTTTTTAGTAGATGAATCACAGAGGGTTTAGTAATTTTTTTCGTTTTGGCATTGGCAACTTTGTTGGTTGAAGTAGGACATTAAAAGGAGACATTTTTAAAGTTAACAGATAATGACTTTTAAATCATTACCAAAGTTCTTGTGTCAGCACTTGCAAAGGACTGCATGGCCTATTAGTCACCCTTGGTTTAGCGCTTAATCTAATTCAGACTTTATTAGATAGTTTCTAACCTTCGTACCAAATGTGACCGACATTCCGGCCAAACGAATTTAGGGTTTCATTTCAAGACAAATCTAATGCTATATATGAAGACTTCAGATGCCAAAACCTCTAAGTCCGTCTGAGATTGTTCTGAGGTTTTTATCATTTTTAGGTAAAGTAGTTTCACTTTAATGGCAAAGAAAATGTTATTAGTCAGTTAATGTCTAATGTTATTTTATAGGAGCTTGATAAAATGTTAATGTAAAAGAAAAGTTTTAGATGGACTCTTCATATATATATAAAATCTCAATATTAAAAAATATAATATAATTTAATATATGTAATTAAAATAGAATACAAAACAAATTAGGGTTTAATATCAAGACAAATGTAATATACGCTACCAGTCAAATGTTTTTGAACAGTAAGATTTTTTATGTTTTTTTAAAAAATCTTCTGCTCATCAAGCCTGCATTTATTTGATCCAAAATACAACAAAAGCATTAATATTGTGAAATATTACTATTTAAAATAACTGCTTTTTTTATTTGAATACATTTTAAAATGTAATTTATTTCTGTTCTCAAAGCTAAATTTTAAGCATCATTTTTTTATTGTCACATGATTCTTCAAAAAAATCATTTTAATATGCTGATTTGCTGTTCAAGAAACATTTTTATTATTATTATTATTATTATCATCAATATTTAAAACAGTAATTTTTTTCAGGATTCTTTGATGAATAGAAAGATCCCAATATCAGCATTTATCTAAAATAAAAAAGCTTTTGTAACATTATACACTATGCAAAACCTTGAAGTCAGTATATTTTTAGAACTAATAAAAAGGATGCTTTAAATTGATCAAAAGTAATGATAAAGGCATTTATAATATTACAAAAGATTTCTATTTCAGATAATGGTGTGTTTTCTGAACATTTTATTCATCGAAGAATCCTGTAAAAATTCTACTCAGCTGTTTTCAACATAATCATAATAATAAATGTTTTTTGAGCAGCAAATCAGAATTTTCCTTAAGGATCATGTGACTGGAGTAATGATGCTAAAAAATCAGCTTTGAAATCTCAGGAATAAATTACATTTTTACAATATATTCAAATAGAAAACAGTTATTTTAAATAGTAAAAATATTTCAAAATTAAATTTTTTTTTGCTGTACTTTGGATCAAATAAATGCAGGCTTGGTGAGCAGAAGAGACTTTAAAACACATTTAAAATCGTACTTTTCAAAAACTTTTGAATCATGAATTAAAAAAATATCTATATATATAATTATATAAATTAATGTATGTATAAATGCACACACACACACACACACACACACACACACACACACACACACACACACACACACACACACACACACACACACACACACACACACACACACACACACACACAAATAGATGAGAGTGAATGAAAAGACACTGTTTAATAGGCCATTTCCTGATCATGGCAGTGGAAGCTTGTTACAGGTCAGTGTAGATCATTTTCACCTATTGTCTGTGTTTATTGTCCCCTTTTGCAATTTCGCTGCGCAGTGTCTTGATGGTAGACAAACCCATGCATATCTGCAGCATAGAGAACAGCTTTGCTCTAGTAAACAAGGGCACATTGGCGCAGCTGCCTGTAACCTTATATAGGGGTTGATAGTGTGTAAATGGCAGGGAAAAGAGGCTTATGCAAGCCTTTAAAATGAAAAGTGTGTTGTAAGGGAAGCCTATGTGAGGAAGGAGATCGATGAGAATAGATGTTCTTCCATCCAGCAGAACCTCCTGGGCTGTGGCTGCTGGGATGTCAGCGGGTCTGCTGCATTACTGATGGCTGGTAGACTATAGCCAGCGCTCATACTTCAGAACAAAGAGAAGGAAATGTGCATTTGAATAACAGACACAGAGGCAGAGAGAGCTGGGGTACTTTACACAGAAAGTCTGAGAGAGTGAGAGAGTTTGTACAAAAGAGACAATGAGATATAGAGGTAGAGACAGATGAAAGAGCAACGGAAATGACCTGGATTAACATCATTCATCCAGGTCATTCCCTTTAGCCTCTGGCAGCAAAGGTCTGATTACTCACCACTACTGCAGACATCAGATTCATTTTCTGAAGCTGAAGTTAATAAGTACTGAAGTTGCTTTTTCCTCAAAGGAGTAGTTCATCAAAGAATGAAAATTCATTTACTCATCATTTACTCACCCTCATGTCATTCCCAAACTCAATGCATTTCAAGTGCAAAATAGTTTAGTAGTTATGGCACTAATGACGGTACACTGATGAGTGTAAACATTAGTAAAATGTGTTACGTGATTCATTTGAATACTCTCCTCCCATAAATTTTGCGTCTGAAAAGGAAACTCCTACAAATGCATATTCAATAAGGTCAGGTGCCAAAAATAACTGTGTCCACGCATTTTCAGCAAAATGATAAAATAAATGATGATTAAAAACAAGAAAGGCAACATTAATCAGTTAAACAAAAATCCCTAGTCAGTTCACTCAGCGGCCATAATTGTAACCCTTTTGGGCAGCTATTTTGGGCATTTAAGACCAAGTCCCATCTACATAAATGGGCAAATCTGACATAAACTGGCCCATAAATGTTGTTTATTTGTTAAAAATGCTTAAATTTCAATCATTTGCTATATTTTGAGTTGCACCTTCTTCCATTCATTGTAATAGGAATGTACCACCTAAAAAAGTCTTTGGTTAAACTTGAGTAATGAATCATTGAACGTTTTATTCAGTTCACAATTTGGTCTAAACAGTTTGTTCATGAATCAGTAAATGAATACAACTGATTTGACCTGAATTTCAGTCTGTTCCTCAAACAGAATATGGCACACTACTTGTATGAACTTTTTTCTTCAAAATATCAATGTTTTGATTTTGGAAAAATATAAGTGAATTATGCCAATTAAAGTTTTGGGGCCAATAATTTATTTACTTACTTCGTTCTAGGAAGGCTCTCTTTCAGAAGGGAGTCTTCACTAGTGCTCCTCGCAGGTCTGAGGCGGAGCTGCGATTACACTCGTGGGGCTCGCAGTTAGATCTAGCAGAGGGAATGGAAACGGGCAAGTCGCTATCTCTTTCCTCACCTGCTAGATCTACCGCTTTTTCTTTGGGATCGGAAGCCCGCTCTGAGAGGGCTCGGCACTTCTCCTCTCTTCCTCCGAGGAGGTTGATGTGGAGGGTGTCGATGACGATGACGCTTGCGGGCTATCTGTCCCCCGATGCTGCATCTTCCTTAAAGGCTCCAACCCTTCCCTCTAAGCCACTCAGAATGACTTCCGCTCTGGTAGGGAAGGGTTATGCGGCAGCAGGTCAGGCTGGTGCGTGTCTGCACACCATGGCGGTGTTACAGGCGTACCAAGCCGACCTGCTGAAACAGCTGGACAGGGGCGATGGAGTTCGGCCTGAAGATCTGGCCGAGCTCAGGAGAACCGCTGACCTATCTCTCCGTGCCACTATGGCAGCCCTTGTGGCCGCGGAGAGACATTTGTGGTTGACCCTGTCTAACATTAAAGAGAAGGACAGGGTCTTCCTCCTGGACACCCCGCTTGTGCCCTCGGGTCTGTTCGGTGACACTGTGAGCACCGTAGTCGACAGACACCAGGAGGCACAGCGTCAAGCGGCGGCGTTCCAGCGGTTTCTCCCTCGCCATCCTCCAGCTCAGGGGGCTGCTGGGCGTCAGCGGCCTCCTACCTCCTCACACAGGCACAAAAACAAGCCGAGCTCTTCAAAGCCCCAGATCGACTTGAGGGAAGTTCTGAGGGCTAAGAAGAGCTCGGCTAAGAAGCCATGACGGTTGCGGCCCAGGGCTAAAGTGGACAGTCCCCTCTGGGGAGGAGCGGTCCACACCTCAGTATATGGTGCCCGTTTCCCCTCAGTGTCCTCAGGGGGCCACCCTGCTAACCCTGCCACCCCTGGTGTTTCAGGGCACAGCGGCCCCCAGCAAGCATATCTCTCAGTCACCACCCGGTCTCGTAGCGGTGCTAGGAGGCTCGCGACCTCCTCAGAGGTCCCGCGTTCCTTTAAATCCAGAGGTCAGTCTCGAGAGGCTGATACCCCTAGTAGACTTTTTGGCAGCGTGGAAACTTCTGCCAAATGTCTCTCAGTGGATCCTGCGCACTGTAGAAAAAGGTTACCGCATTCAATTCGGTCGACCTCCACCCCCTTTCAGCGGGGTCTTTCCCACTGCGGTAGGCCCCGAGCAGGCTCTGGTCATGGCACAGGAAGTAAAAACTCTTCTGGGGAAGGAGGCCATCGAGGTGGTCCCTCCTCAAGAGCGAGAGTCCGGTTCTACAGCCGGTACTTCATTGTTCCAAAGAAGGATGGAGGGCTGAGGCCTATTTTAGACCTACGCGTTCTAAACATGTCGGTCATGTGCCTCAAGTTCAAAATGCTGACAGTGAAACAGGTTGTCTCACACATCAGGTCCGAGGACTGGTTTGTGACTATAGATCTCAAAGATGCCTACTTGCACGTCTCCATCCTTCCCGAACACAGGAAGTTCCTGAGGTTTGCTTTCAGGGGCGAAGCATTCCAATATCGGGTTCTTCCTTTCGGCCTAGCACTCTCACCCCGCACTTTTACGAAGTGTGTGGATGCAGCTCTGGCTCCTCTGCAACTCCAGGGCATCCTCATACTCAACTATATAGACGATTGGCTGATTTTGGCCCAATCAGAACAGATGGTGGCTCAACATCGAGATGTTGTTCTGTCACATATGAAAGTGCTGGGGTTAAGACTAAACGCCAAGAAAAGTGTGCTTTCTCCATCACAGAGAACCACTTATCTCGGTGTGGCGTGGGATTCTATCACGATGCGGGCAAACCTGTCTCCCGCTCGTGTCAAATCAATCCGCACCCAGGTCGCGAGAGTAAAAAAGGGCCGGTCACTCACTGTAAAGCAGTTTCAAATACTGTTGGGTCTGATGGCAGCTGCGTCCAACGCGATTCCTTTTGGCCTGCTGTACATGAGACCCTTGCAGTGGTGACTCAAAGCCAAGGGGTTCTCCCCGAGGGGAAACCAACTTTGTATGATCAAGGTCATGCGCCAATGCTTTCGTGCCCTACACATGTGGAGGAATCCTTGGTTCTTGACTCAGGGCCCAGTGCTGGGAGCTCCCTGTCGCCATATCACGCTTGCGACGGATGCATCCCTCACTGGTTGGGGAACGGTCATGAGTGGCCGCTCAGCCCACGGTCTGTGGAGGGACCATCATCTCACATGGCACATCAACTGCCTGGAGATGATGGCAGTGTTTCAGGCTCTGAAGCACTTTCTCCCAGATCTAAGGGGTCACCATGTGTTGGTGCGCACCGACAACACAGCGGTGGTCTCTTACATCAACCACCAAGGAGGTCTGCGCTCGCGCCCCTTGTACAGGTTGGCGCACCAGATCCTTGTGTGGTCCCAAGGGAAACTCCTCTCGTTGAGAGCAGTACACATCCCTGGGTACCTCAATTTGGGAGCAGACATCCTGTCGAGGCAGGGGCTGAGGCCCGGGGAATGGATGCTTCACCCAGTTGTGATGAAGCAGATCTGGAGAATTTTTGGCCAAGCTCAGGTGGACCTCTTCGCGACTCAGGAGAATGCGCAATGTCCCCTTTGGTTCTCTCTTCATCATCCAGCTCCTCTGGGACTGGATGCTATGGTACAGACTTGGCAGAGGCTACGTCTGTACGCATTTCCCCCGATTGCTCTGCTCCCGGGAGTTCTGGCGAGAGTACGCCAGGATGGGCTTCTTCTAGTAGCCCCGTGCTGGCTGAATCGAGTCTGGTTCTCGGACCTGATATCCCTCGTAGACGGCTCTCCTTGGGAGATTCCCGTCAGGCCGGACTTACTCTCACAGGCAGGGGGAGAGATTCTCCACCCTCACCCGGAGTTATGGAAACTGTGGGTGTGGCCCCTGAGGGGGCACAACTCATAGCTTCCGGTCTCTCAACTGAGGTTGTAGAGACTATCCTCCAGTCCAGAGCTCCCTCAACGAGGAAACTGTACACCTTGAAGTGGAAACTTTTCACTTCTTGGTGCAGAGACCACCAGTCAGACCCAGTTAACTGCCCAGTCGCTACAGTTCTGGAATTCTTACAGTCCCGTCTCTCCGCCAGATTGACCCACTCCACCCTGAAGGTGTATGTGACGGCCATAGCTGCTTACCACACCCCTCTCGGTGGCACTTCATTGGGCAGACATCCCCTCATCACACGTTTCCTCCGCGGTGCGTTGAGGTTGAGACCTCCAGCACAATGCTTTTCTGTACCCCCCGGTGGGGTACCTGCCGAAGGTCCCCACAGTAGCACCATGGCCTGTTGTGCTGCTGGCCTTTCACCCTCCTCCCTTTCGGAACCCCCAAGGCGAAGCTTAATTGTCCACAGAACTGCCCTGTGGAGGAAGGCTGACCAACTTTTTGTCTGTTACGGCCCTCCGAGGAGAGGCCGTCCAGCTGCTAAGCCTTCCATAAGTCGGTGGATTGTGGATACCATCATGGTAGCCTATGAGTCCTCTGATCTCCCCTCACCCTTGGGGGTCAAGGCTCATTCTACCAGAAGTGTCTCTTCTTCAAAAGCCCTACTTTCAGGCCTTTCTGTCACAGACATCTGTAATGAGGCGGGCTGGTCCACGCCCCTTACGTTTACCAGGTACTATGGCCTGGATCTTAGAGCCTCTCCTGGCTCCTTCGTGCTCTCGCCTTGACCGACTAGGACATGTCTAGACACTTCCTCTAGCCCTACTTTCGGGCCCTTTTTCTCAAGCCTCTTATGGTTCCTTCTTCTCCTTGCACTTTGGCAGGGATATCCTCAGTATGGCAGCGTGGGTATTCTCGTTCCCAAAGCGTTCGACGCAGCTCAAAGTTACCTGTAAGGGAACGTCTCGGGTTACGTATGTAACCCTGGTTCCCTGAAGGGAACGAAACGCTGCGTCTCGAGGCCATACTTCGGTATCCCTGCAGCGCTTGCTGTCTCCAGAAGTCATGACGCCCGTGACGTCTCACACTCCTATTGGACTGATTACACACATGATTCAGGACGTGCTCACGCTGGAGGCATTCCCAAAGCGTTCGACGCAGCTCGAAGTTACCTGAAAGCGAACCTTGAAGATTCATGGAACCTTTCAAATGCAGAAAAGTTTCTTTATAGTTGAAAAAGGTTATTTAGATTTTTAAAAGGTTCTTCAAAATGGTTCTTTTAGGAACTGTTCAATGAAAGGTTCTTTGGGGAACCAAAAATGGTTCTTTTATGGCATCACTGCAAAAACACCCTTTTGGAGCCTTTATTTTTAAGTGTGTATTTTGCAGACATTTCAGAAAGATCCTAAAGGATCATACCAACTTGTGAAAAAAACACCTAAAGGGGGTGATGGAATAAATGGCAGAACTCAGCAAAACTGTAAAATCACTAACAGCAGATTCAAATAAATTATTGGCCCCAAAACTTTAATTGGCATAATTCACTTATATTTTTTCCAAAATCAAAACATTGATATTTTGAAGAAAAAAGACAAGTTCACACAAGTAGCGTGCCATATTCTGTTTGAGGAACAGACTGAAATTCAGGTCAAATCAGTTGTATTCATTTACTGATTCATGAACAAACTGTTTAGACCAAATTGTGAACTGAATAAAATGTTCAGTGATTCATTACTCAAGTTAATAAATGCCAATAAAGCAACTTTATTTTTAAGAGTGTACTTTTGTTAAAATTCCCCAAACGTTTGTGTAAAACAACACCCTTTTTACTTTGTCAAAAACAACTGTGTTTACAATGACCCGTTTCGGTGCATGACTCTTTGAATGATAATGAGCAACTCGCCCCGCCCCTCTCTGCTGTTTTTTGTGTATTCGGTGGCAGGTTCCACCTGCATTGCGTCAGCGCCAATAACCTCGTGGGCAGCATGCCGACATATGGCGCAGTTGCGCTTTGGGTGTCCCAAATTCGAATCCTGCTTTGTGGACTTTTCCCAATCCCACCCCCCCCTCTCTCTCCTAATTGCTTCCTGTCATATCTCAACAGTCCTAAAAATGCAAAAAAAAAAAAAACACACAAAACACCTGCATTGTTTATCCCCGTGGGTGGGGCCTGAGCAGTATGACATCATAATGCTTAGAAAATCAAAACGGCTTGATGATTGATACTGTTGATGTTTTTTGGGGATTAAAAAAAAATAGTAAATGGATTTTTATCATTGTAGGGTGATTGTGCTAAGACTTTTTTATGCAAACACCATGTAAAAGTGAATTTTGCATCCAATGTTCCCCTTAAAAATATCACTGAAAGCATCTAAATGTTCTGCATTTGTTCCAAAATGAATATGTGTAGTGCGTAACATGATTCTAGTCAGAGGTTGTTTCTGTGAGCTACAGTGGGATCTCCATCGAATTCTGTTCCTGTGATCTAAAGGTGTTTCAGCACCATAGACAGCAGCAAATCCTCACGCTGTGTTCCAGAAGCCGAGTTTGCTAACGATATCCCTGGCGTTCCTGAATAATCATCATATTAATCCAAACAAGGTTTAGTAGGCCTCTTAATTTTAGCGGAATTCACCTGGAGCTTTAGGGAGCTTATTGACAACAAACGAAAACGATTTTCTCTTTCCTGTTGTGCACCTATTCATTTCCCTTCTTCAGAATGCAATGCAAATAGAGCTTTACAAGTGGTTCCACTGTGAATAAAACTTAATATTCACTAGTAAGAATCTCTTATCAAGGAAAGTGTAACAGCAGGTTTTGAAACAGACAGGAAGACGAACAAGTAGAACAAAGATTGTAGAGTCTGTCAGTATTGGAAAAAGTATTTTCCCACAAGGTAAAATATGACACTTAAGTTTGATGAGCAGATGACAAAAGGCTTGTAATAAAGCTCTGTATATGAATTGATGCATCAAATCTACTGCAGCAGCCTCACTGTTAGTTTCTGAAGGCCGCATAGTATAAAATCAACCTTGGAATGCCTATATTGTGATAAAAGGTGTGTCTATTGTCTGGTTTCACTACTAGCCTTTGTCAGGGAGCACAGATTGTTTTCCTCCTCTCCTTGAAAAACTATCTTCTCCCATGAGTCAGACCGTAGTCACTCTTCACTCCAAGCACAGCACTCTTTTGAAGACATAAATAGGCTGTGTGTTTACCTCCATCTGCAGCGCTGAGTTGATCTATGGTGCTGGTTGTTAAATTGCAATTAGCTTTAGAAACATGATGAATTTTGACATGTTTGAAAGTTGCAGGGTTTCATAGTTTTACACTGTCAAAAATGTTAACATGCAATTATTACTTTATGGACCTATTTCTTCCTCATTTGACTTTTAAAAATGGATTTGTTGGTCTAACCTAATGTATTCAGATTAATTCAGTTGTATTAAATATTACTTGCTATCATGGTTCATGTGAATATTTTCATTTCAAAGCTTCAGATAATTGTTTTTATTATTATTATTAATAGGCAGTTAGCTGAATAAATCTCATTTACCCACCTTTATGTAGTTCGAAAATTGTATATCTTACTGTTCAAACGTTTGGGGCTAGTAAGAAATTTTTATAATAATTTTTATTTATTAATTTATACATTTTTGTGACAGTACACACATTTGTAATCTTAGATTTCTATTTAAAATAAATACTGTTCTTTTAAACTTTATATTTCAATATACAGAATCCTATAATAAAAAAAATGGATGACTATCCCTTTAACAAAAACAGGCAAAGGCAGCAATGTTGTGGTAAAGAAAGGCATTTTATTGCTGCCAGCTTTTACTATTTACAGTACCAGTACAGCTGGGCTTTTAAGGCTTTTTGGACATAGCCATACGTTGTGGTGTCTTGACAAGGAACTATTTCCCCCCATATAATCAAAGGCCAGTGATGGATAGATGGCAAGAGCATCTTTCAGTTCACCTATCCTGTCCACCTCCTCGTCCTTTTCATCCACCTCATGGTCTTTCTCAGGCTGCCTTCTTGATGGAGCCATTATGCTGACACCAGTGGCTACATTCTGTCCTTCTGTGTTTATAATAGAGGAGAGGGCAGCGAGCAGCAGGTCTGTAGGGGTGGAAAGGGGATTTTAGCCACACTGCTCTGTCGGCATGCACCGCGGCCACTGCCATTTGACAGGATTTGGCTGGAAAATTAGACCCTGCTTCCGCCCCAGATGGCAGCTTTTATCAAAATGGCTTTGAGGGTAGAGCTCTCCGAGAGAGAGACAAAAAAGAAAGTGACGGAAGTCTATGAAAAAGTCTGTGTGTTTGTTTACTCAAAAGAGATCATTTTTTATTTATCATTAGCTCATCCACATTGTCATTCTAAACCTCTTTTTAACATTCAAAAATTTGTGTCATCCAGAGCACAATGGAATATTGACACCGACATATATAAATATTTTTGACTTTTAATATATATTTCAAATGCATCACCTTTCAAAAGTTTTTGAACAGTAAGGTTTTTAATGCCTTTTAAAGAATTCTCTTCTGCTCACCAAGCCTGCATTTTATTTGATCCAAAATACAGCAAAAACCGTAAAATTGTGAAATAATTTTACTATTTAAAATAACTGCTTTCTATTTGAATATATTTTAAAATGTAATTTATTCCTGTGATCAAAGCTAAATTTTCAGCATGATTAATTCAGTCGTCAGTGTCACATAATCTTTTTTTTTTGTGAAAGAAATTATAGAAATTAATAGTTTTATTTAGCAAGGATGCTTTAAATTGATTATAAGTGATGATAAAGACATTTATAATGTTACACTATTTCAGATAAATGCTGCTCTTTTGAACTTTCTATTCATTAAAGAGAAAAAATTCTACTTGGCTGTTTTCAACTTAATAATAATAATAAATGATTTTTGAGCACCAAATTAGCATATTAGAATGATTTCTGAAGGATCATGTGACTGGAGTATTGATGCTAAAAATTCAGCTTTGAAATCACAGGAATAAATTACATTTTTAAATAAATTCAAATAGAAAAATATGTCAAAATTGTACTGTTTTTGCTGTGTTTTGGATCAAAGAATGCATTTTGGTGAGCAGAACAGAACAGACTTCTTTAAAAACATAAAAAATCTTACTGTTCAAAAACTTTTGACTGGTAGTGTATATAAATAAATGTAAATAATAAATAAATGTTTTTTTTTATTATTTTTTTTTACTTTTTATGTATTAAAGAGTCCTAAAAAAAATGTATCATGGTTTCCACAAAAATATTAAGCAGAACAACTGTTTTCAGTATTGACAATAATAAGAAATCATTTCTTAGTACCAAATCATTAATTAATATTATTTAACAATTAATCATTTCTGGAGGATCAAATAAGATTTGGCATTACAGGAAAAAATACATTTTAAATTTGATAAATTATATTATATTTTTAAAATAAATATAGTAATAATAATAATAGGGTTAATGATAGTAGATGTTTTCTGTATTTTTGTTCAAATAACGTATCTTTTTAATATATATATTTTAAAGCATATATTTAATATGTAATATTCCTATAATATACAGCTCTGCTGTCTTTTTTTATTGTATAAAAATGAGCAGCATCAGCAGTCTGATACATTTTTGTGTTCCTTCTGTGTTTCTCAGAAGAAAGAACAGGTTTTGAAAAACACGAGTGTGAGTAAATAATAACAGAACTTTCATTTCCGGATGAAGTATTCCTTCAAAATGCAGAGAAAGAGTGCACATATTTTCCTCTCTTCCTCTCAGTCATTCCATCTGTCCATAGAGCTGAATCCTCTTACTCGACTTATCACTGTGGATTTACCAGTTGCTGTTGAACTGCATTTGAAAGAGCAGCATCTGCCAGCAAGATGTCAAAAAGATGTGCAACTGTGCAAACAATGTCCTCATCATTCATTTGTCTTATTTCCCTGAACAACTGATGCTATATTAATCATTACTCATAAGCCTCTAAGCCTTTATTTCCTTGGGAGATCTCTCCTGGTTAAATAAAGATGTTCGCGTCTTTCTCAGTCGATTATAGCTGATGGGAATTTTCTCCGCATTGTGTTCGGGTGCAGGTGCAGAAAATAGGGTGAGACGGTGTCACTTCACATCAGATTTGATTTTTGTTTGTCTCGGCCCGTCTGGAAGACGCATGTCCCTTAGGAAATGGACAAATTTATAGGACACTTCTACAATTAGGTGTACAAATTACTGCCAAAGTCACCCAAGTCTGTTGGGGACATGTGTGGTGTCGTTATCAGTCTTATCTAATGGCAAACATCTGCTCGTGTAGAAGCTCCCCCACAGGAGAACAAGTGACACTGTCAGGAGGAGAAAAAAGACAGAGGGACCGCTCTGCATCAGTTGTCTCGGCTGGGACGTCCCTGTTTCTCCTCCTCCCTCCTTAGCCTGTGCCAGAACTTTAGCACTGTTGATTGAATCAGCCTCTTTGTGAGCTGGTGCTCAGTAATCACGGCACGCAAATCAACTCTCGGCTCCAAACAGAGTCAAAGTGCGAGACATGTCGAAGAAAACTAGCTTGCTGTTTTCCTTTAAACGCTAGATATCATCGACATGTGTCAATCAAACTCCTCTTTTTTACTAAAAATCATAGATGACTCTACTAGTAGATTGCACAGTTGACTGCATGTGTATGTGTGTGTCTTTTATACAGTGTGGTTTTGACTTGTTCAGTTGTTATTTTTCTTTAAGATCACTGAAGTTAAGGTTCTGCCGTTATTAATCTTATTTTTTTATCAACAAAATGTTTGACATTTTTTTAGTAGGTGAGAATAAATTGGTGTTTTCTTTGTGCGGTCGTGATGTTCTGATTCATCTCTTTGTTTTTCTCTTCTAGTTTTGTGCCTGAGAGATCTCCTTCACCCCACAACAATCGGTAAGTGTCTCTTAAAATGAGAATGCTCTCTGCACAAACAGCAATCACACCAGATGGATGTCTCCCTTGTTTTGTGCATCATCTTCAGGCATAGACTTTTTTTTTAGCTTTTTCTGTGCTGATTTTGAAGGAAGCATGATAAAATGTTATGATAAGAGAAGTTTGTGAATGCCGGTGGAAATCTGCAGTGCTTCTTGTAAAATATTATGCAGATTCTCTTTAAGCTGTCTTTATTTTTTTTTTTAATGATAACGCCAGAGTTGGGCAAAATGTACTTTTTAAATTTATTTTAGCTCGCAAGACATTTTAATTCGAATTTAAGTCCGATTTTTTATTGGGATTAAAGGATTTACAGGAAGTCACACCAGCTGATTTGGGAGAAATTCAACAGAGAATTGCATTTTTGAAAATGAAGTTTTTTTCTACCCTGGTCCATAGAGTTATTAACTATATACACTACTGCTCGATAGTTTGGGATCAGTAAGACTTGTAATGTTTTTCAAAGAAGTCTCTTATGCTCATCAAGGCTGCATTTATTTGATCAAAAATACAGAAAAAACTAATATTGCAAAAGGTTATTACAATATAAAATAATGTTTTTTTTATTTTAATATAGTTTAAAATCTAATTTATTCCTGTGATGCAAAGCTGAATTTTCATCAGTCTTAAGTGTCACCATTACCGCGGGAAGTAGGGGTGCTGAGGGTGCTGCAGCACCCTCTGGCTCGGAGCTAAAGAAAAAATGGGGGTGCTGGGGGTGCGGTGCTAAAAATAAATAAATGTAAAATTTGTAACAAAAAAGGACAAAAACTATTTTTAGTAATTCGAATATTCATTCAAATTTATTGGAAATACAATACAATGACAATAATTTTCGCGTGACGTCACCGCATCCGTCATTGAAGATTAAAAATACACCAATCAACACGGCGCAAAAACGCATTTCCAAACAAAATAAAAATAGACTGAGACTTGAGCAGACAGATAATATTGGATCAGTCGGATAAGGAAGCAGATCTACCCCAAAATAAATAAGGTTTCTCTTTTTTTAAACGAATGCTTAATTTGTGGTTTACCGTTATTTTTTTATGAAAACACAGCAACGATAAAGACCAGCTCATTTATTTTAAATGAAGAAATTGAAGGTTTATAAACAAAAGTTATCTTGCTTTTGGATCCGCCACCAGTCATTTCGCATCATTCTCGTCACATATCACTCCTGCGGCTCAGAGCTGCTTGGAACAGACTCGCTGCGCTCCCTCAGATCTGTAGCCTCCCTTGTTCAACTGAACTAAATTTATTTTATTTCTATAAAAAAAAGCCACATTTACCGTCTCTAATTCAGCGAGTATGTCTTTGCACTTTTCAGAGCACCGTCACACTCACTCAAATCCATTGTATGAGGTATGCCTTAATAAATTAAACTCCTTATTTAAATTTAAATTAATTAAATTAATTAAAATGCTGTGGTTTCCTCAAATTCATTCCATTTGGCTTATTCAGGGTCCATACCAATTAAACTCATTCCCGGTTTTCACTAGTCGGTCGTGCCTGCTGCACTCCCGAGACACAGCACAGTAAACAAAGCAATGTACTGTAACTTCTGCTCAGAAACACCTCACCCTAGCTGATACTTTATTTCAACTTTCCGATTATTTCACAACTTTTTATTAAAAACAAATGACTTTCCGATGTGATATAAGTGAAAAGGGAGACGATTTCGAAAATGATTTCACCAAAAGGCGGACGCGAACTCTGGTCTCCCGCGTCAAAAACAATGTGTCAGTTGTATTATCACTTACGCCACTGAAAACATGCTTAGATAGCCGTCTTTTGTAATATTTTTAAATGTGGCCTATTTGCATTGTAAAAACATTAAATAAAAGGTAGACTACAGAAAATGGCATATACTACAGTAATTTACCCACCCACATTTATTTTCCTTCCGATGCCCATGATCCAAAGCCACTTACAAAAGAGAACAATGGAAGCAATCAAAAACAACAAAATAGCAACTCTTTTTACTTATAACTTTGCTCTTAGGAAAACTCGACCCGACCCCCCCCCCCCCCACCCCCCACAAACTTTTTTTTCTCTCAGCCCCCCCAGCACAAAATACGTTCCCGCGGCTATAAGTGTCACATGATCTTTCAGAAATCATTCTGATTTATCATGCTGATTTTTATTAGAATTATCAATGTTGGAAACAGTGCTGCCAATTTTTTGATGAATAACAAATATATGCTTTCACTTTTTTATTATTTTAACATATCCTTGGTGAATAAAAGTATTAATTTCTTTCAAAAAAGAAAGAATACAAATTTGCTGACCTTTTTGAACAGTAGTGTATATCGGTAGAAAATCTTTCTATTTTAAATAAATGCTGTTCTTTCTAACCTTTTATTGATCAAAAAATCCTGAAAAATTATTAAGCAGCACAATTGTTTCCAGCACTGATAATAAATCAGCATATTAGAAGGATTTTTGAAGGATCATGTGACACTGAAGACTGAAGTAATGATGCTGAAAATTCAACTTTAATTACACAAATTACATTTTAATGTTTATTAATATAGAAAAACATTGTTTCACATCATAAAAATATTTCACAATATTAAATTTTTCCTATGTTTTTGATCAAATGAACACAACCTTGATGACCATAAGAAACTTCTTTAAAAAACATTAAAAATCTCACTGATCCCAAACTTTTGAGTGGTAGTGTATGTCTCCTATAGAAAGTTAATTTATTATTAATTTACTCATACTGTCATTAAAAGTTTGTAGTAAATTTTTAAAAATGTTTTTGAAAGATGTTTTATGCTCCTCAAGGCTGTATTTATTTGATCAAAAATAAAGTAAAATCAGAGATTAGAACACCATTTACCAAGCTAAATTTTAATTAATTTTAAATAGAAATCTTTTGTAACATTATAAATGTTTTTACTTTTGATACATCCTTGCCGAATAAAAGTACTAATTTCTTTAATTAAAAAAAGCTTTATCAAGCCATCAGTCTTGAAAAATGTCTTTTCTAGTTTGAAATTACACTTAATATGCAATTAAAATAACTTACTTAAAGGAATAGTTTACCCGAAAATTAAAATTCTGTCATTTATTACTCACCTTTATGTCCTTCCAAAACCGCAAGACCTTTGTTCATCTTCGGAACACAAATTAAGATATTTTTGATGAAATGCGAGAGCTTTCTGACCCTCCATAGACAGCAATGCAACTGACATCTTCAAGGCCTAGAAAGGTAGTAAGGACATAATTAACATACTCCTTGTGGTTAATCAGTGGTTTAACCTTAATTTTATGAAGCTACAAGAATACTTTTTGTGTGCAAAGACAACAAGAATAACTACTTTATTCTACTTTCCTTTATATACAATTTTTTCTCTTCAGTGTCAACGATGCATGCATGTGCACCTCTGTTTGCAAACAAGGCACAGTGCATCCGAGCAATGTTGCCAAGTCTGTGGTTTTACTGTGAAATAGGGCTACATTAACACTGTTGCTTCGGGTTGTTTTTCATGCCCGCAGGTTGAAGCGACTCCAGTGTAGTGATATTTAGCCCCTGGAATGTGAATTTTATCAGGGGAACCCCCTTAAATGGGCTAGTTTTGGCCTTATGCTCATTATTTTTGTTTTCTTTGCGCACAAAAAGTATACTCGTAGCTTCATAAAATTACGGTTGAACCACTGATGTCTCATGGACTATTTTAATGATATCCTTACTACATTTCTGGGCCTTGAACATGTCAGTTGTGTTGCTGTCTATGCAGGGTCAGAATACGCTTGAATTTCATCAAAAATATCTTAATTTGTCTTCTGAAGATGAACAACAGTCTTACAGGTTTGGAATGACATTTTTTTTATTTTTTTTATTTTTTTGAATTTCAGTTCATTTTAATTATACTTCCATAAATTTAAATTGCAATTCTACATTCAGTTTGCTACCTCAATTTAAATTGGAGCTTAAAAACTAATTTCAATTCTGAACAGCATACAACTATGGATAACGCTGTTGTCTGTATTTAACAGCTTTCTGTATTCATGACAAAGGTATCCAACCGCTTGTCATTTAAAAATGACATGCCTGGCCTTGTGCCATATAATAAGGTGTGTGGATGCAATAAGAGCTTGTGGGGGAGGGGTGGCACATGCTAATCTGAGCTCAGAGGACCTGTGTTAGTGGTGGGGCTGGAGGAGGGTTGCAGTATCGTGGGAAATGTCTTTGAAGATGTGATGAGGTGGAGAAAAGATCACAGAGCAGCACGGCTGCCCAAACACCTCGCTCCTCAGTATATATGCAGTCTTTACTTACACAAATATTTCCTGAGGACATGTGCAGGGAAAATGCATTCTTTTAGCATTGTGGTTTTTGAAGGCCAGGACTGTTTGAGTGATGCAAGAAAAGGGCAGAGATGGAGACTTGTACCGGTTTACTTGAGGCAGCGTAGGGCGGGGTCAGACTGAGGAGGCTCTTTGTGAAGGCAGGCGAGGATTGAGTCTTCTGTTGTGTCCCTTCTGCTGTCTGTCAGCACGGGTATCAGATGACTTTTCTTCTTAATCTTGAAGGCTCTGTCTTGATTTTTGAGCAAAGAACAATCACAGTTTTGTTGAAAGGGACGGGGAGGGGTGCAGAGACATGCATTTAGAAATAAATAGGACATGAATTTTAATTAAAGGGATAGACACGATTTTCTGTTTTTGCTTTAAACAGGCATAAATATTATTGCAAAACTAGATCAATACTTACATGGCACAAATACAATCAGAATCAGCAATGTGTAAACTACAAATCTGTACATTTTTATACTACATCAGTAAATATCATAATCTGTACTAAAATTTCCCCTGACTACAACCATATTTAGACAAATTGTTGCCTTAATTATGGTTCAAACATGTTATCCTGTCGAAGTCTGAAAGTATGAAACATACACCACAGAGAACTTCCTGGTTAATTTTAATAGGGGATAACCGAAAAATGAATCAGTAAGGCAGTTAATTGTGTACTCTGTGTCAATTAGGGCTGGGTTTTGACAAATTTCATGATTCGATTCCGATTCACAAGCTTACGATTCAATTCAATATGGATTATTTCGGATATATATCAGGTACAGTACAAGTCAAATTTTCTCAGGGAAAAAAACATCTCTCAACTAATGATGTAAAATATACATGAGAGTCAATTAGTATTACGTTACTGTAATATTGAAGGTTAAAATTAACTGCTTTGTAAACAAATGTTTAAATTAAGTTTTTATAATAATAATAAAGGTACTATTACATAGTAACTTTATTATTAGGTCTACTCCAAACATGTCAAATTTATTCAAATGTAAACACTGAAGAACAGTAAAAATTATAATAAATTTATGTTACATGGCACATATATTTAGCAAAATGCTTCTCTCAAAAGTACATTTTTCCAGCTGACTAACAAGTTTATGGTCACCGAATATGTTTTTTTTCTGAGGTAAATGTGACTACAGGACATATTGTTTACAAGCTGTTATATCTTTGTGCGGTTGAAACACTTATTAAGCGATTACATGAGACAGGATATGGATTTTAACAAGTTGTACTCTTTCTTTTACCATATCGGATGTTTATTAATGTTCATTTTTTGCTGTTACTGCTATGCTGTCACTTCACACTAAACAGTGCCAAAATAGCATTTATTGTTTAAATTCTGTAATAAAAACAGAATTTGAAATCGGAGGCTTTGTTTTATATCAAAAGTAACAAAGCACAAAGCTTATTGAGATTCCGATGATCCGTTCATTAACTAAAAACAGACTAGACTAATAGATCATTGGGATTTAAGAATCAATATTATTCTGTAAAAATAAGTCTCGATTACAATCGAGAAATTGATATTTTTTACCCAGCCCTAGTGACGATTCCTACCTGGTCTCATGATGAAAACATACCTCTGGGGACTTTTTCGCAACATGCGAATTACGTACCAATAAGAATATATATCCACAATTTCCAACAGCAATGAACACTAGAGATGCTAAAATAGCAAGCACTTGTAAATGTTTTCATACTCAGTTATGATTACAGCTCCATATGTTTCTCTTTCCGGACGCAACAAGCTTTCTCGGTACCTCAGCCGGCACAGAATTGGACTTAGGCTGCGTAATCCTTGGGTACCAATCCCGTCAAAAACATGACTCACGATGAAAGAGTTAAAAGATGAGAGATCAAAAAACAAGCTACGCATGTTTGCGATTGGGTTTTTACGTCACATTCGCTTTTGTTCATACTATTGAGTAGGTGTCGGATATTTTTAAACATCACAGAGGATTATAGTTATAGCAGTGTAGAGATATAACTGCGGTGACGCGTACAAAACCAACATCAAATAAAACGTACCATATGTATGTTCAGCGGTTCCAGGGAAAAAATGAACACTCTTTTAGTGCCACTCAGTGGACAGTTCACATTGAATATGTCACAAAACGTACATGGTGCTACATATTTTCATGATGTCACTAATGGAGCCACGGTCAACTTAGACTTACGATGCTTTTGGGAAACGCAGCCTTGGTTGGACGATTCGGTAGCAGTTGTGAACTTTTCCTCTGAGTCTGATTCAAACCATCTGTGACTGCTTTGTGAATCTTTTACACTGACTCATTAAAATGATCCATCTCATAAGAGTCATTTTTGGAATTGGGCAACACAGAAACACTGTTGTGCACTCAGAGGATTTGCTAATATTTAATGAAACCGCATATGGACACACAAGTTTTTCAGATTTTTAGATGTATTATTGCTGTACTTTTTTCAGTTTGAGCAGTTAGATGCTCACAAGGGGCACATCACAGGCCAAAATCAAATTACGTTTCCTTGTTTCTCCCATACTGCATGTCTTTATGACATTGTATGTACCTTGAAATTTTACTGGCTCTTGTTGATTGTAAATTAGTGGTATTGTTTTGCGAAACACTGATTCTGTTGCTCTCCGCTGTGTTTCTCTGGCCTTGTGCTTTATTCAGAGCACAGCATCAGTAGGTGGGGAAATGTAGCATTTGATGAAATGTGTTACTGCCCTCGGTCTTACAAATCAAGCAATAATGGAAGCATTTGCATACAGATGGAGACAAAAATGCAAAACGTGCTGGTGTTTCCTGCTGTGCTGCCTCGTGCCCTTTCTAGCATATTTTTGATGGATGGAAATTGGAAGTGGAGGCATGCCGGCTACCCTCCTCCAAAGACTTTCATTGAACAACTGACAATACAGTAATACCGGTTCAGTATTAGATTAGTGATTTAGCCTTCAATTTGGGACGGGGAACTGTTTAATGAACTGGTGTACTGAAGCTCTGTTTCCATTTTCTTGTCTTGACTATGTTGTTTTTCTCAGGTGTGTCTTGTTTAGTGATGTGCTGTGTTTGAGTTCTCCTGGGAAGTAATGAGTTTGGAAATTGTAATAATGACACGATGTGCATTCAAGTGATTTTGTTGGAATAAAATTGACTCGCCGGACAATTTCATGTTTTTCTCTCACTTTTTCACTTAGAGGCAAAGACAGGAAGCCTTTTTAGTGCTAATGCAAAATAATGAAGAGCAAATGATGTGCTCTGCGTATTTTGTCATTCTCAAGCTGCCACAGTGAATGAATGAGGAAATGTTGTTTAGTATTTTCTGGCAAGCTTCATTGCTATTCTGTTGCAAGTCAGACAAGCTTCACAGAACATCCCACTGAAATGAACTGAAATTTCTGTGAGCTGTGTGATTCATTTATTTATTTTTTCAGAAAAATGTGATTATCTCTCATAAAGTGTTAAAATATGATTAGATACAGCTGAAGTCAAAAGTTTACATACACCTTGGAGAATCTATTTTTCAGAAAAATCCTTTAGGTTCCACAAATTCTTAGTTTTTTTAACATTCTGTGTATTTGAACAGTTTCCAACAATGACTGTATGATTTTGAGATCCATCTTTTCACACTGAGGACAACTGAGGGACTCATATGCAACTATTACAGAAGTTTCAAATGCTCGCTGATGCTCCAGATGGAAAAACGATGCAATACTGATCAGGGCTCGACAGCACAAGCGAACCTGGCGGGTGAAAACCTTTTGAATTTGAAGATCACGGTAAATTTAACTTATTTTGTCTTCTGGGGAACATGTAAGCATCTTCTGTAGCTTCTGAAGGGCAGTACTTGAAGGGCAGTTTGAAAAGATGGATCTCAAAATCATACAATCATTGGTGGAAAGGATTACACAAAAATGCTGTAAAACCAAAGAATCTGTGGGACCTGAATGACTTTTCTGAAGAACAGCGGGCAGTTTAACTGTTCAGGACAAACAAGGGACTCATAAACAACTATCACTAAACCAAAGCCAAAAAAAAAAAAAAAAACACATAGCTGTGGATCATTCAGGTAACAACACACACAGTATTAAGATTGTGTGTATGTAAACTTTTGAACAAGTTCATTTTTATAAATTCAACTATTATTTTCTCTTGTTGATTATATGTAAATGTCATTTATGTGAAATATCTTATTCAGGTCAGTAATAAATAAAAAAATAACATGCATTTTGTACGATCCCTCTTATTTTGGTCAAATAATTAACATTTTCCAGTTTCTGCAAGGTGTATGTAAACTTTTGAAACTGCAAAGCATTTTTAAGAAAATTACACAGTAACTGTAAAAACTGTGGCGACTCTGACTTTTGAACGTCTAAACATTTATTTGAAGATTTGAAAAAGAAAAAGAAATACTGGTTATATCTTCTTTTTTAGATACCTTGAGTCACCAGTGACTCAGCAACAACGTTTTAGTGTAGTTTTGGATCATTTCCATAAAATTGCTTTTTAAATTTGTCTAAACTCAAAGATCCAGCATAGACCAGATTCTGCAGCTTTTCAAACAGAAGTCTGAGAAAATGCTGGATGGTAACAGTAGCTACAGTCAGTCTGGGTTTAAAGAAAGTATTGATTTTCCCACTGGTAATTGTGACTTTAGGTGATGTGCACTCAACTCGTAAACACAGTCATTCCAATATGATGAATGCATTGGTTCTGTTGATTTATCCTTTTCAGTCATTGCTGCTTGTCTTGTTATCGCTTTAGCCCTTGTGTCCTTTATCCTTCATGTTTCCCTTGTCCTTGGTCAGGTATGTTCCTGTTTAAGTTAGATAATGCTCAAATAATCCTTTCTAAATAATAAATCTGCTTTTAGATCCTCTAACTCCTTCTAGTGTGAGTAAACATTACATCTAAATGCTCCGCTGTTGTTAATAGATTGCATTATATTAACCCAATAAATGAAATGAAAACATCTTCCAATCCTTATGAAACATCTGTTCAACATGTCCTATTATAACCGGTGCAAACTGGTTGTGACTGAAACATCCTCAAGGGGGATTTTGCTTGGACAGACACATTTTTTCTCTCTCTTTTCAGTTTCTTTGCAGTGTGTTCTGTGATTGGGTTTGGCCAAGCTCATGATTGATCAAGTGCAAAAGAGGATTAGCGGATGCAGAGAGAAGGGATTCAATTCAAACTGCGCTCGCTTCGCTTATGGCGGTTAGCCGTCCTGCCGAATGCCTTGAAAGGGTGAGACAGTGTTGTGATTCAACCTTAGATCTAAACCGAGGCTCGTAATCTTCTTCAGATAGTTTCAATCCATCAGCATCAAACTGACAGAGCGCCCAGGAGGGCAGCAACAACGTTGGACCCCATCACATACCAGCCCGCTGTTTTTTTGTTTTTTTTTCTTGTGCTTAGACCAGTGACAGTATGCGTTCTCATAAAAAAGTCTTTAAAAGGCTCAGAAGGGATGTAAAAAAAAGCAGATCTGGCTATTTAATGAACAGGAGCCATGAAAAGCCTCAGTGTAAACTGATGATACGCTCCCCGCAGTGATGATAGGCCCTTAATCCGATGCATTTGGTGCAAAGCAGTCAGTCTGAATGTGCAGAGAACAGGAAGTTTCTGTCGCTTTGCTGTCACACATGCTTTCAGATGCATACAGAATCAATTCACAGGCTGTAGGATGGCTTATTACTGATGCTGTAAAGAGAAACATACCCTCAGCCGTCGGCTTGTTTTGTCATTTTGTAATAGTTAAAGATAATGTACCTTAAAACAGCATCTTTAAATGCTGAACGTTGAACTAGTAAGACGATTTCTCTGTGTCCTGGATTTAGATGCTATTCGTGTTGTGATCAAGTGCAATTTGTATGCGGGTGTGTGTTTACAAGTATATGCAGTATGTGTTCTGGCAGACTAGCATACTCTTTTTGTTACCGTTTTGTTAGTCATTAAGGCTGTTTGGTTTCATTCAGAACACAAATGTTGCTCTGAATGAATCCAGTCCCTTGGGTGTGCATGAACAAACAGAACAGTAATTTGATATTTTTGCTATGAAATGTTAGCTTTTTCCCCTTTATCAGATTTGTTGATGCCAAATCCCCCAACCCCCGCTTCAAATATGATTATCTCTTTCCTAAACTATAATGACAGTTATGTATTTATGTGTGAAAACACGTTGTTACCTGAAATTAAAATATTGGCTTTTATATTCTCGCTGTACTAAAACTAAAAATATTTTTAAATCTTAAAATATTTAGTTCATACTAAGCTGATGGTATATTCTAATAATGTTAGATAATTAATAATGTTCACTATCACTATTATCTTGATGAATAGTGATCAATTCTTATTACAAATTGTGAAACATATTTTTACAATACAATCTTACTCTAACGTACAAGTTGAATGTAATTACGGGCCTTATGAAATTTGTTTTATTTTTACCCAATTTCTGTTTCATTTTTTTCCAAATTCATTTTTTTCTATTTAAATTTTCCTGGATTCTGGTTTTTTTTCCCATTTTAAATATTCTAGACTCTGTTTTAATGATTAAATTAAGAAATATTAATTTAAAACATGTCTAATTAATTAAAATCATGAACATACACAATTCAACAGCAATTTTTTTAAAAGTTAACAAAAAATTAATTGTAAGGCCCTTTGAAGTATGTTTTATGTTTTACTAAATTCTGTGTTTTCCATTAATTTTTTTGGATTCCATTTTAATGGTTTATTTAAATTTTAAATTAATTAATTAGATTTTATTTTATTATTAATTATTTTATTATTATTACTTTTTTATACTGTGCTGTGTATTTACATTTTTATGGTAAATATTCCTTAAACAAAATAATAACTTATATATAATATATAATATATAACTAACTATATATATATATATATATATATATATATATATATATATATATATATTATATATATATATATAATTTTAATAATTTCATTATTAGTAGTAGTAATATATTTGTGACACTGGACCACAAAACCAGCCTTAAGTAGCACTGGTATATTTGAAGCAGTAGCCAAAAATATTTAATATTTATTTAGACCCTTATGACTGGTTTTGTGGTTCAGGGTCACATTTCTGTCACAGTTTCTTCAAGTGAAACCACACATGTATTTTAATGTGTTGATGTGAAGTATACATTTGTATATGATATGACGATAGTTTTTCTCACAAGAAATAGTAAATGCTCATAAAGTGACAGAGCAGTTCTAGAGATTGTTCATATATTGAAGCCACAGAGGCTAAAAACACAGCATCGTACACGCTTCAGTGTTGGTTCAGGATGGAACTAACTTTGGAGGACAGTGAGTCTTCATGGAGCAGTTTTAAAGACCTCTGAAGACTGCTCTCTCAGTATCCTATTACAGCTTTAGTCTCAAAACTCAGACAGAAAGCTGCTGAGGCACTTTGTGATGTCAGCCTGTCATGGTAATCCAAAACCTAAAGGATGATGGGCGAAACAGCCTGCTTAAGTAGATAAGAGAACACCGCTTCTTCTGTGAGAAGCCGCTTTACAACAGTCTCTGTCTATGCAGATCACACTATATGTCAGGAAGCACATTGTAACATGTTTTATTGTTTTGTTTTTGTTATGTTTTTTTTTTTTGTTACCCCATTTGACGACTGAAGATTCATAGTCATGGTCGCCCTGTTTATTTGGCTCTGACCTGCTTTTCCCCAAAGACTGGTATGACTCAGCTAGTCTGATCTGCTTTTCAACCCCAAGGCATTCTGTGCTTGAAAATAATAAATGACAAAGAAAGCAGGCACAGTCGGAAAAATAGGCTCTTTTCATCTGGAACCTGCCAGAGTCCAAAATTAAAAGTGTTAAAATTACTTTCAGTGCTAAAACCTAATGTAGCCAGATCAATTCTTACTTAAGTTATTTTCCATGTGAAATAACTTGAATAAAATCATTCAGTTTAAAAGATATGAAGAACATAAAGAACATTTTTTGAATACCTGACAAAACCATGCATATATGAGTCAAAAATGAAAATTAGAGGCAGTTTAGTTATAAAACAGCTTTTTTTTTTTTTTTTAGGAAAAATGCTTTTTTTTTTACATGTACACTACCAGTCAAAAGTTTTTGAACAGTAAAATGTTTAATGTTTTTAAAGTCTGCATTTATTTGATCAAAAGTACAGCAAAAACAATACAATTTTGAAATATTTTTGCTATTTAAAATAACTGTTTTCTATTTGAATATATTTTAAAATGTAATTTATTCCTGTGATCAAAGCTACATTTTCAGCATCATTACTCCAGTCTTCAGTGACACTATGCTGATATGCTGTTCATTATGTTATTATTATCAATATTTAAAACAGTTGAGTACATTTTTTCAGGATTCTTTGATGAATAGAAAGATCTAAAGATCTTCATTTATGTGAAATGAAAAGCTTTTGTAACATTATACACTATACCATTAAAAAGCTTTTTTGGGGGAAAGAAATAATAAAAATTAATACTTTTTATTTAGCAAGGATGCTTTAAAGTGTTCAAAAGTGATGATAAAGACATATAATGTTACAAAAGATTTCTATTTCAGATAAATGCTATTCTTCTGAACTTTCTATATATCAAAGAAACCTGAAAAAATTCTACTCAGCAGTTTTCAACATAATAATAATACATGTTTTTTGAACAGCAAATCAGAATATTAGAATGATTAGAATCACGACTGAAGTAATGATGCTAAAAATTCAGCTTTGAACGCACAAGAATAAATTACATTTCAAAATATATTCAAATAAAAATCAGTCATTTTAAATAGTAAAATATTTCAAAATAGCAGTTTTTTTCTTTAAAAAACATGAAATAATCTTTTGACTGGTAGTGTATGTTATTCAGTTCTAAAGCATTTCAAACACATTAAAGGCAGACAGATTATTTTTTTGACCTACATATGCAGTTTAAGAGTAAAGGTTCTGATTGTACAAGAGCTTAAAATGTTATTTAGTTAATTTTTAAGCTAAACTACACTGAATTCTGTTATCCACATACAGATAATGTGGGAAGAAAGTAGCATGCAATGCAGAGTGTGCTGAAAACACCGTCTTAAAATAGCTCTGAATCATGCATTATTCGTACTGCGCGCACAAGGCCTGTCAGACTTTGTATTGCATGTTTATGTGTGCTCTCACACCCTTAGTTCTTCAACAGACCCTCAGTTTCTGAACTCATTTCTTGGCTATAGTGTTTATTTTTGAATTGACTTATGTTGCTGTGTCGTCCCAGTGGTGAGAAATATGAGGAGGAACGCTCTGTTCTTCTGTGCTTTGGGACTCGCTGTTCCACTGGGCGTTAGATACTGAGAGTGTGCCGATGGTAGTGTTTTGATGCACCGGATGGTTTTGTCTATATCCTTTCTCTCTTTTTCTGTCCTGTGGGGGTCCCTTGGGGATGGTCAGACCTTCACAACGTCTGAAAACAGAACAGGGAATTAACCTCACTTTCATACAGCTGCACAGCATGGTACCGTAATTCAGTTGTTAAGTCATGAAGTAAGTAAAACTGTTTTCGGGTCCAAGCTTCTACTCGTTTTAAATGAGAATACTCTCTTAACAGCCATTACAAAAATACATTGTACGAGTCAAAATTATTGATTTTTGTTTTTTGCCAAAAATCATTAGGATATTAAGTAATGATCATGTTCCATGAAGATATTTTGTAAATTTCCTAATGCAAATATATCAATATTTAATTTTTGATTAGTAAGATGCATTGCTAAGAACTTTATTTGGACTTTATTTGGCCTTTTTAAGTGATTTTCTCGATATTTTGATTTTTTTACACCCTCAGTTTCCAGATTTTCAAATAGTTGTATCTCGGCCAAATATTGTCCAATCCTAGCAAACCAAACATCAATGAAAAGCTTATTTATTCAGCAAAAATTATCCTTATGACTAGTTTTGTGGTCCAGGGTCACATTTAAGCCAAGTGTTTTTAAAACTATGTACACTACCAGTCAAAAGTTTTTGAACAGTAAGATGTTTAATTTTATTTTTTAAATGTTTAAACTTCTGCTCACCAAGCCTGCATTCATTTTATCCAAAGGACAGCAAAACAGTAAAATTTTGAAGTATGTTTACTATTTAAAATAACTCTTTTCTATTTGAATATATTTTAAAATGCAATTTATTCCTGTGATTTAAAAGCTGAATTTATAGCATCATTACTCCAGTCAAATGATCCTTCAGAAATCATTCTAATATTCTGATTCGCTGCTCAAAAAACATTTATTATTATTATGTTGAAAACTGCCGAGTAGAATTTTTTCAGGAAAGTTCAGAAGAACAGCATTTATCTGAAATAGAAATCTTTTGTAACATTATAAGTCTCTTTATCTGGAGTAATGATGTGAATAAGTAGCTTTGATCACAGGAATAAATTACATTTTAAAATATATTCAAATAGAAAGCAGTTATTTTAAATAGTAAAAATCTTTCACACTATTACTGCTTTTACTGTATTTAGGATCAAACAAATGCAGGCTTGGTGAGCAAAAGAGAATTCTTTAAAAATAATAAAAATCTTACTGTTCAAAAACTTTTGACTGGAAGTGTACATTGTAGTCTCTGGGCATTATTTTAGTTTTATTGAGATGATAGTTTTGTTTATATTTTGAATTAGATTTTATGTGCTTGTTTCATGGTTTATTTTTATTTTTAATTTTAGTTAAAGTAAAAAAAAAAATTTTTGTACATTTTTATAAAAAACGGTTGACGTATTATGACTAAACAAGCAGACACTACTAATAACCTCGACAAAAAACACAATGACTTTGCTTATCTCTACTCGATCCTCATGTGTGCAGCTCTCCTAGAAATAACTTAGAGGGCGTGTGCAAAAATCTCTTCTCTGTGCTCCCAGTGCACCACGGTTGATGAGCGTAGCGTCTTTGTGTCATTTGCAGCCTCATGAATACTTAATGAGGTGAGGCTGTCAGTGGGTGGAGCTTTTCCATGTTTCTCTGCCTCAGTGTTCCATTATCTCTGAGTTTAACCTTCCGGGTATTGACCATTTCTGCCTCAGCCGTCATTTATCAACCACCTCATCACCCTGAGCGCTGACCGATCTCCCAACCCTGTCGACTTTTAATCAACTTCCTTTCGGCAAATGAAAAGTTCATTTGCTGTTATTGGAAAAAAAAGTAGAAAACTCTTACAAATCTATCATGGTTGTTTTTCTTCCAGTATAATATCCATTACTCTATAGTGGAGAATTATTGGTCATTATTGGCTCACAAATACCCGTGGTGTGGTGGTTTTTGGCCAAATAAGAATACAATAACCTGTTTGGGTTATAAAACATGCATTTTGGGCAATTTGTTATGAGTGACGATAAGTACAAATGTGATCTGCAAAATGTATCTTCCATTACTGCTGATATATTAGAGATGCTGCCATAATGAGGGTGCGCTGTAATGCTACCCTGCTTTAGAAATCTGTATTCAGCAGCAGGCACAGGTGCCATAATGACTCATACATCATATGTCTAGCAAAGGTCATGGCCATCATTTATATGAGGGCATGTGGAGTACACCATGGGAATGTTATCAGGTGGGATTGATTGATTCTCCCAGCTGTCCAACTTAAACCTGTAATAGCAAGTGAAGCTGGATAGTTTCCCTCAGCAAGTTCTGCTTCTCATTATTTCAGCGCATCTACTTCTTCTCTCAGATGTCTGGTTTTATTGCAGTTATATTGTCTTCTGCATCCCAGTGCTGTACTAATACAAACTAATGTTAGGGGCTCGTAAAAGGGAGATTCATAAAGACTAAATATAGATTGTTGCATTCAAAATGGGGTTCATGTCATAACGCCACTGCTAATGGTGATATATGTTTAATTTTGTGCTTTCGCTTGTGTTTTGATTGCATAAACGCAGCAAATAAGGAATATTAGGGATGAGCAAATAAGATGGATCAGAGTGCCTGTGGCTGTTTGAACGTTAAAACTCTGTGGTCTTGATTTGCTGCTTCACACAGTAGCTCCAATTTTGCATTTCCGCTTCTCTCCCCCTCTCTGGCTCCTTCCACTTCTCTCTCTTCTTGTTGTCAACCCCGTCTCTCTCTTTCCCTTTCTCTCTGGAGGCACTGAAGGGTCTGCTCCCAGCTGCCACAGCCCAGATGGCTGACAGGAGGCAAGCCGTCTACTGCAATGGCGGCTTTGTCCTGTGTGTTGGTTTGGATGTGCTGTGGGTGAGAAAGAAAAAGAAAAGAGTGGTTGTGAAAAATCAATACAGACTTTTGAATGTACAGTACAGTACAGAGTATAGTATAAATTTACATTTATTGTGAAATTACAGTTGAGGTCAAAAGTTTACGCCCCCTTTCATAATCTGCAAAATCGTCACCTTAGAATTATAAGGTTCTATCTGACATTTTTGTCAAAAATGAGTTATTCACATATTCTTATTCTGTGACAATTTATTTACATTATTTGATGTTTCTTTTGTAAGCTATGTACATTTGGGGCCTTTTTTTAGAAAACAAAAATGGTTCTATCTACAGAAGTCTATGGAACACAAAGACTTTGAAGCTCAATATCTCGAAAGTGCTCAGAATGCAGATAGAACCTTATAATTCTAAGGTGATGAAATGTTAATTGTTTACATATAGTCCACAAGAGAAAATAATAGTTGAATTTATAAAAATGACCCCGTTCAAAAGTTTGCTTGATTCTTAATACTATGTTGTTACCTGAATGATTTTTGTTTTTCTGTTTACTGATAGTTGTTCATGTGTCACTTGTTTGTCCTAAACAGTTAAACTGCCCGCTGTTCTTTCAAGAAAATCCTTCAGGTCCCACAAATTCTTTGATTTGTGTATTTGAACCCTTTCCAACAATGACTATGATCTTGAGATTGATTTTTTTCCCACTGAGGACAACTGAGGGACTCATATGCAACTATTACAGAAGGTTCAAACACTCAATGATGCTCCAGAAGGAAAAAAAAAACAATGCATTAAGAGGGGGATGAAAACTTTTGAACAGAATGGAAATATGTAAATTTTTCTTATTTTGCCTAAATATCTTATTTTTTCATTTAGTACTGCCCTTCAGAGGCTACAGAAGATAGTTACATGTTTCCCAGAAGACAAAATAAGTTACATGTACTCTGTTCTTCAAATTCAAAAAGTTTTCACCCCCAGGCTCTTAATGCATGGTTTTTCCTTCTGGAGCCTCAGTGAGCGTTTGAACCTTCTGTAATAGTATTACCCCACATATCATTTATTATATCATTTTGAAAATGCCTATTTTGAGTGAAACCCGAAACACGCTAGTTTTGTGTCTCTTTAAATGCAAATGAGCTGCTGCTCCCCTTTTCCAGAATAGGGCAGTGACTTCTCTGCTACTCTGCTAAAAAACATCTGTTCGGTTTTGATTATCACGTCTATCATGCTGAAATCATGCGTTTTAAACTTCTAATATACGGTTCCCTTCCGAAGGGAACTCTCACTGCGTCCTCTAGAGGGCGCTTTTGGGGAACGCTGCAGCGTGCCTCGAGTCTGAAGAATGCATAGAAAAACTACATGAAATGGCCGGCGCCAGCGTATGACGTCACCGCGGCGCGTCAGTCGCTGCCGTTGCGTCACTACCGGGCGACCATAACATAAAAGAGGCGCCCGTGCAACACAATACATCTTCGCTGTCTTCAGCTTTCCCGGTTTGGATGTGCATTGGAAGAAACGGTAAGAATCCTTTCTTTAAACTACTATCATGGCAAGCACTAGCAAGTCGTTTAAGCGGTGTGTTCATCCGTGTCCTCGTTATTTGACACCTGATGACACACATGAGCTTTGCGTATTCTGTTTGGGCGAAGAGCACACACGCGATGTCCTTGAGGGGGCATTGTGTGTACATTGTGAGCGCTTCCCTATGAAGAAGCTCCGGTCTCGTCTGTCTCTCTTTCTGAGGAAAGATGAGCATTCACTTGCCCCTCGCGGTTCGGGTCCTGCCGTTGCCGAGGCACGGAGGAAACTGAGCTCGTGGGGCTCGCAAGTGGAACTGGCTGACGAACTTGAGAAGGGTCTCTCTCTCTTGCCAGCCGGAGACGATGACAGGCTCCTAGCTGATGATGATGCGTTATCGCTGACGTCGTCAGATCCAGGAGCAAGTGCTCTTTTGGGTTCCACCCAAGAAGAACAGGAAGTGCTAGAGATGGATGAAGACGCTGAGGCTGAATCCTCTCTACCTTCCTGCCCTGCATATGAAGAGCTGCTGGAGGTTATGGACCGCGCCACGGCCAGGCTCGACCTGCCGTGGAAGCGGGCTAGAAAGATAACGCCGCGGGGTCGCCTCGACGAGCGGTATCTTTCAGGCCATAACCACCCAGCTCCGGTGAGTCTCCCATTCCTTCCCGATCTTCATACTGAGATCGAGAAGGGCTGGAAAAAGCCGTACTCGGCGCGCATTCATAGTTCGTCTATGGCGAACTATGCTAATATCGAGGGATTGCGTGACCACGGCTATGAGAAGATGCCCCCTGTGGAAGAGACGCTAGCCTGCTATCTCTCCACAGGGCGGGCCTCCTCTCTCAAGACTCCCTCTCTGCCTTCTCCGGCCCTGCAATTAACATCCCGGCTGAACGGCAGAGCATATGCAGCAGCAGGTCAGGCGGTGGGTGCACTGCACACCATGGCAGTGCTCCAAGCCTACCAAGCCGATCTGCTGAAAGACCTGGACAACGGTCAGGGTCTTTCCCCTGACCAGGTGGCTGAGCTCCGTCGCACCACGGATCTCGCTCTCCGTGCCACCAAGCAGGCCGCTACCCATATGGGCAGGGCCATGGGGGCTATGGTGGCTACGGAGAGACATCTGTGGTTGAACCTGGCTGATGTCGGGAGGAAAGAGAAGGGCTTTCTTCTCGACGCACCGGTTTCGCCATCTGAGCTTTTCGGTGCCTCCGTCGAGACGGTGGTTGAAAAGTTCAGAGAAGCGAAGACGCGCTCAGCTGCCTTCAAGTCCTTTATCCCTCGAAGGCCCAGGTCTCAGCCCGAACACCACAGGGGTCCTGCGCCGCCTCCTTCTGAGGAACAGAGGCAGGTGCAGAAGGCTAGTGTTGCATCCCGCGCTCCTCCTCCCCCTGCGAGCAGGTCTAGGAGGCGACGCGGATCGAGAGGTGGCAGACAGGATTTAAGGGAAGTCATCCAAGCGAGACAAAATTCTCGCAGGGGTCAGAGTAATACCTAATAAAACCTCTCCTTCCCTCGGGCCAGTCGGGTCGCCATTTTAATTCCCCTGTCGCCATTTAAGCTTCCTGCACTCCCCGGACCTATGATGTTCTTTGGTGGTTCTACCTGTATAGAACCCTAATTTACTGATGGTCTGGAATCAGGCGGTCTCTGAGGAGAGTCCCGCCTCTTTCTACGAAGCAGGATGCTCTTAAATGGGTGAGTATGATCCGTTTTTTACTTTGAAGGAACTTCATACTGTCTCAGGCCTGTGTATGTTTTCTCTCTCCACAGAAGAAATACGACGAGTCTACGGCAGACGCCCCCCTCTGATCCTATGGATTAAGGTTACGGCAGTGTTTTGCCCTCTCCACTCCACAGGCTGTGCGGTAAACCAACCCTTACAGCATACATTACACATAGGACCTTGTCCTCTTCAAGGTAAGCTCCCTAAGTCTTTCCTGGGTTTGCCCTTGATATGGTTATGCTGTCCTTTGCAGGCCTAGTGTAGACTTATGCCCTATTGAGACAGGAGCATAACTCCCTAGTTACGCCCCCCTTATGGCTGGATAGGCGTGTTGCCTGCAGGGTTAGGTTGCGTGTTGTATTTTTCCCTCAGAAAAAGGTGGAAACATCTCGACGGAGCACCCCTCCCTTCAAACGGTTGTATGGTGGTGTCCGTCTACACAACACTTGTTCCAGCACTATCAGGCTTCCCCCTTCAGTGGTTAAACGAGCAAAAGGAAATTTTCCTTTCTCCCTAGGTAAGCATCTTAAGATATTTATGGTTAAGATTGCACTAGTATGTTTAACTCTGTTGCAGACGGCCTGCGTGCGAGGATCCGCTTCGTGTCCTCTCCTAAATACGGTTTCCATGGAAACTGAGTGTCTACACCTGTTGAGACAGGCGTTCACTTGAATAGGAGTGCAGCAGACCGGAGTGCTCGCTGCGAACCCGGAGCAGGTTTGGTTGCTCCCTTTTCTGCGGAAAAGGTTCTTATTTGAGCTCCACCTGGTGACATGCTTTCCAGCTGGGGTCTTGATTCTCGGTCCATTTGGTGTGCGCTCCCCTTTCTGAGGAAGGGGTTTTTATGTAAATCTGAGTGCCACTTTGTGACTCTCTTCAAGTCGCCTCATTCTAAGCCTGAGGGCTGAGGCAGCACTTGATGTAGGATCTACACCCAGGCTGACGAATGTCTCCCCTACAGAGGGTTTGAGCATCTTTCGGTGTTTAACACCTTAGAAAGCCGTCACTCTAGGATCGATTCTCGCCCCCCAGGCCTAGTTCCACTTCCCTTTCTGAGGAAAGGTTTACGAAGTGTCTGAACTAGGAAGCTGCCCTTATTCATTCCGGAGCTTCCCAGAAACTTTCAAGGCAAACAGTGCTCCCCTTTCTGAGGAAAGGGTTTGTTAAGGTTAAGAGCTCACGTTCCTCCCTGTGCGCAGGATTGCTGGAACATATCTGAGCTCCCCTAATCCAGGGTTTCCTTCAGAGCAACTTCCCAGGACTGAGTGCTCCCCCTTCTGAGGAATGGGTTTTGTTAAGGTTAAGAGCTCGCGTTCCTCCCTGTGCGCAGGATTGCTGGAACGGACCTGACCTCCCCTAATTCAGGGTTTCCTTCAGAGCAACTTCCTAGGACGGAATGTTTCCTCCCTCCTGAGGGTAGGAATCTACCAGGGACAGACCCTTGAGAGTTATGAATCTGCTACAAGGATGTTGGCGTGCCCCCTTTCCAGGGTTCACTTATAAAAGCACCACTCCTTGGTGGCCAAGTTCTCCTCCCTGTTTCCCAGGGTAGGAGCTTGACCTTCATGCTTCAGGTTTCTACTCTCCAGCCTTTATTCTGGATGTATGCTCCCCTCTATGAAGGGTAACAGTGAGAGCATTCGCTCCTGTTCGGTTGTGCAGCTCCCCTTCTGGGAAGGGTCTTCTATGAGCGCCAACCCACCTTCGTGAGATTGCCAGACCTTCATACAGGTCGCGTGGACCGGGCTGTGCACGCTTCCCCCCTTTTCATTAAGGGTTCCCTAAAAGACAGCAGTGCCCCCTTCTGGAGAAGCGATCCTCCCTGTGGATCAGGGTCAGGATTTTTGTCCTCTACTATCGTCCACCATTTCAGGATGGTCTCAGCTCCATGTTCATCTCTGTTGACAGATAGCTTGCGAGCTTCTGTCCAGGGGAGGGTTAGTGTGGCAATCCCCTCACCATCTGGGTCATACCCTTTCTGTCTCTTCAGACGGCATGGAGCTGATAGTGAAACCCCCTGGGAAAACACTCCCCTTAAATCCGATCATGTCGGTAAGCGTCCCACGCTATGCCTGGGCGTCTTCCAGTTAAAACCACAAGTGTGGTAAGTGCACACACACCTGGGGCACTTCTATAAAATCCACGTGTTGGTAGGTTCCCACCAAGTTTGAGTTCCTCTTTTAAATCCTTTTTGGTATGGGTCACACGCTTTGCCTTGTTCCCATCTATTGAAGTCGGCTTACAACCCCGGTTCCCTGGGTTCGACTCCTTTGATATCTTAGCTGATGTCTGCTGACCATCCACTATTGGGGCGCGCCACTACTAGTGGCCCTTTGAACGGACCCAGGACAGGTTTCTGCCCTCTTATGGGAGCCAGTTCCTGAGGGAACTAGGCCCTATGTTGCGGTAGTTTCTGGTTCTGACAAGTCTAAGTTTCCATCGAAGCTTAGCCGTTTCCCTCAGAAGGAATTACTATAATTCCAAGCCTGAGCTGTGCCCTGGGTTCTACCCAGTCTGTAAGTGGGTAACAGGTCAGGCCTCTGGCCGGGAGGGGTAACGTTTTGACAGCCGTCACCACGTCCTAGTAGGGGCAATTCCTCTCAGAATTGTTGCTTAGTGCTCGCTGGCTTAGCATGCACTCCCCTCAGCATGGCAGTGTTGGTATACCGTTCCCCAAAAGCGCCCTCTAGAGGACGCAGTGAGAGTTCCCTTCGGAAGGGAACGTCTCAGGTTACGTATGTAACCCTAGTTCCCTGAGAATAGGGAACGAGACACTGCGTCCTCTAGGCTTCCTCGCCATGCTTCGGACGGTAAAGCTTCAGACTTTGAAGATGTATTGTGTTGCACGGGCGCCTCTTTTATGTTATGGTCGCCCGGTAGTGACGCAACGGCAGCGACTGACGCGCCGCGGTGACGTCATACGCTGGCGCCGGCCATTTCATGTAGTTTTTCTATGCATTCTTCAGACTCGAGGCACGCTGCAGCGTTCCCCAAAAGCGCCCTCTAGAGGACGCAGTGTCTCGTTCCCTATTCTCAGGGAACTAGGGTTACATACGTAACCTGAGACGTTTTCTGAGCACACAAAGCATAAAACATGTGAGTACTATACTAAGTTCTCTTTCATGTCTTATTGCGCTTAAACTGTCAGATACACACAAGTTTATGTTTTAAACACATGAGTTCTATGAAGGTTTATGTCTGTGAAGGTAAACAGCTGGAAAAAGAAATTGCATGTTTATATTAGATCTGTGTGGCAGCAGATATACAGATATACAGTAAATATATCAATAAATCCCCTGCTCTCTTGTCTCCTCTGAGGCTGTGCTTTGCTTGTCAGTGCAGCCAACGGCAGAACAGTTAGCATGCTTTGCACGAACTTTCGTCATGGCGTTAGAACTAGTACACTATTGTCACTTTCAAAAACAAAATGATGGCATCATAGGTAAAAAAAAATGCAGATTAAGGGGTGGTAATATTATATTAAGATCCCCTTTCTATGTGACAGGGGGAGCGAAATCTGAGCGGCTCATTTTTTTATAAGCTTGCAGAGAAAAGTTTACCAAAAAAAATTATTGGGTTGTTCTTTTTCACATTTTCTGGGTTGGTAGATGCACCAGGGACCCGATTATAGCACTTAAACTTGGAAAAAGTCAGATTTTCAAAATATGTCACCTTTGATACAACAGTTCAATGAGCAAGAAGTTAATATCAGTAACTTCTATTCCAGACAATTGCCTTTTTCTCTCTCCACTGTAATTAACCCCAAAAGAATCCAGCTCTACTCCACTTTGACTTTTCCCTGTCCTTTTCTCTGTTCACTGGTTAGAGAACTAAGAGAAAGCAAAGATGCTCCGACTTTTAAATAACAAGCTCCTCACTCCACGCAAAACCTCACATACTTTGTAATGCTGTGAACACAGGCGAGCAGAGTGATACAAACAGTGAAAAGTCCCAGTTCGCTCACTGACTGACTCACTCACTCACATATTCAAGTCAACTCAAGCAGCACTGCCATTCCCTGCCAAGATGTCCTTCCACTCTTTTCCTCTTTGATTCTCTATTCACGTCATATTTGAGGCCATCTGTGGCTTCCCCCTGTGTTGTGCTCGAAGGCATGGCACTGAAGGTAGTGTGGACAGCGCTGGACCGGCCCGTATTGTTGCCCGCTGGTCAGTTTAACTGATGAGTGACTGAGCCAGACACTCAGCAGGTGTTCAAAGACAGAAACACACAACTCAACATCCCATGTTTCCCATGCCATCTGTGAGATGTGCTGCTTGGGGAAGATTATGAACATGTTTGTGTCTGTGTGCCTATGTGTTTTTGAGTGTATATGTGAGCTGAATCAGTACTGTCCAAAGTTTTTTTGCCTTGTGGATGTTGTGCTAGGGTGATGCTAATGCGTTTTGAGGGTTATAAGAATGACTCTGTGCAGTTATTAAGGAGTTCTGGGTGGTTGGGGGATTATGATCGACTCCTCACACTAAGTGCTAAAAGTGTGTATTGTGTGGGCAGGTTTTCACTTGCATTCTAGAAATAGAGAGCCGTTATAGTGGAAACAGAAAGAACTTGAACATGTTTACTTGCAGTCTCTACAGTACGTGGAATAATTGGACAATTTGATATGGTTCTATATCATATACAAACCATTTTTAAATTCAAATGATTGTTTCAGTTCTGCATAATTTTCTCCTTCCTGTGTGAACTTGACACAGTGTTAAGTGCTTGCCATGTAAACAGCTGTTTTGTCCTCTGCACGGGAGCTCCTGCTGACTTAAAAGGTTCATCCAAAAATTAAAATGCTGTCATCATTTACTGATCCTCATGTCGTTTCAAACCTATATGACTTTCTTTCTTCTGCTGAACACAAAAGATGATGTTTTCAACTCGAAAGGCTCTAAACAACATTGGACCCCGCTGACTCTCATTGTGTAGGCAAAAAAACAATGTTTTTTTTTTGGAACGACTTTTATGTTCCATAGAAGAAAGAAAGTCATACAGGTTTGGAACAACAGGAGGGTAAGTAAATGATATTTAGGTGAGCAATACCTCTCAAAAACTCTTACACGAAACATGACAATGAAATGACTTGGATGTTTTCTAGTCTCGAATATAAAGTAGAAAGAACAGAGAGTACATGCAGGTGTGTAAGACAGCATTAACTCACATAATCACCATAGAGAGAGTTTTGTGTGTACACTGGTTTTCTGTGTCTTATTAGGTGTGTGATTATCTTAGCCATATAATTTGGAAGATAATTTAAAAGGATAAAAGCTGAATGAGCTGCCTGGGTCTCTCCTGTAATGAGGCTTCTGCCTGGATGTGACTGCACTTACTGTACACTCATCTGATTAGTCTGATTTTCTTCCTCAGGATCTCTTTTACTTTGATTCTCAGATGAGAGAATTGTATTTTGAGTACATTTCATTTACACCTGATCACTTCATGTGTTTTCTTTAATCGGATAGCTATCTGTTCTAGAAAAGACCAGGATCCAGTTGCATAAACTTAGTCTCTATGTTAAGACAGTGTCTTAAGAACTCGTTTGACCAGCTAGCAGATAACTAAGAGGTAATCAGTCTTATATTTTGGATCCAACTTAGACTAATCTAAGTTTTTATGTAACCAAATTTTCAAAAATTTGACCAGTCTTAAAGAAAAAAAATGAATGACTAACTTTTAAGTCTGTCTAAACCTTTTATGCAACTGGCCCCAGGTGTAAATGCCTTCCAAAATGCCTTTGAGATGGATTTAAATCCAATTGCTTTAACCACTTCAGAAGGTGGCCTGGAACGCATTCCAGGTGAAACTAGACAAGTGTAAATGCATTTGGTTGTTGAACCCACGTATGTTAATTTTACTCTTCCCAAAATGTTAAACAGTGTTGCGTGTAATAGGCTATATGACGTTACCCACCTTATTTTACAATATGGAAGTAAGCTGTTTTCTGTGAATGTGTGAGACTTCCGGTTCATTAGCCACTGTGGGGAAATAATGAGAACAATAACAAAGTGCAATAAACAGTAAAACTGTTTGTACTACTTACCAGTGTGTTCATAATTAAGATAATACATTAAAATAATATGGTAAGACACACCCGTTTGCATTAACAAGCAGCAAAACAAGCTGTTTTGTACAGATATAAATAACTGGAAGCGAATGACACCGGAAGCCAGACACATTTAATTTACAAATGGCCCACTCTCACGGGAAAAATAAGGAGGATAGTCAGATGTGAGAGCGCTAATACTACATGCAAACCCACGTATTAGCAGCTACAGTTGAGGTCAAAAGTTTACATCCCTCTTTAAAGGAACACTCCACTTTTTTTGGAAATAGGCTCATTCTCCAACTCCCCCCGAGTTAATAAGTTGATTTTTACCGTTTTGAAATCCATTCAGCCGTTCTCCTGTTCTGGCGATATCACTTTTAGCATAGCTTAGCATAGATCATTGAATCCTATTAGACCAGTAGCATCGCGTTCAAAAATGACCAACGAGTTTCCATATTTGTTGTATTTAAAACTTGACTCTTCTGTAGTTATATCGTGTACTAAGACCGGTGGAAATGCAAAGCTGTGAGTTTCTAGACTGATAAGATTAGGAACTACACTTCCATTCCGGCGTAATAGTCAAGGAAGTTTGCTACTGTAACATGGCCGAAGCAGGCGGAGTATTATCAGAAATGAGTTCCCAGCTAGTTTAGCATTTGCACATGTGCTGCGTGGTTTTACTGCTCCTGCTTCAGCCTTATTACGGCAGCAAACTTCCTTGACTATTACGCCGGAATGGGAGTGTAGTTCCTATCTTATCAGCCTAGAAACTCGCAGCTTTGCATTTCCACCGGTCTTAGTACACGATATAACTACAGAAGAGTCAAGTTTTAAATAGGACAAATATCGAAACTCGTTGGTCATTTTTGAACGCGATGCTACTGGTCTAATAGGATTCAATGATCTATGCTAAGCTATGCTAAAAGTGATATCACCAGAACAGGAGAACGGCTGAATGGATTTCAAAACGGTAAAAATCAACTTATTAACTCGGGGGGAGTTGGAGAATGAGCCTATTTCCAAAAAAAGTGGAGTGTTCCTTTAAGAATCTGCAAAATGTTAATTACTAATTACCAAAATAAGAGGGATGATACAAAATGCATGTTACTGTTTATTTAGTACTGACCTGAATAAGATATTTCACATAAAATATGTTTACACATAGAGAAAATAATAGTTACATTTATAAAAATGACCCGTTCAAAAGTTTACATCCCCTTAATTCTTAATACTGTTTTTACCAGAATGATCCACAGCTGTGTTTTTTGTGTGTAGTGATTATTTTTTTTTGTGTGTGTGTTTAACTGCTGAACTGTCAACAATCAAGGGACTCATGAGCAACTATCACACACACACACAAAAAAAAAAAACACAGCTGTGGATCATTCACAGGTAACAACACAGTATTAAGAATCAAGGGGGTGTAAATTTTTGAACGGTGTGATTTTATAACTTATTTTCTCTTATTTTCTCTCTCTTTTATGCACTGTAAAAAAAGAAATCTGTAAAATTAACTGTATTAATTCAAAAACAGCAGCTGCCTGTGAAATATCTTATTCAGGTCAGTACTAAATAAACAATAACATACATTTTGTATGATCCCTTATATTTTAGTAATATAATTAATATTTAGCAGATTCTGAAAGGGGGATGTAAACTTTTGACCTTAACTGTAAATATCTGTTTAGCAAGCTGCGGAAACTGCCGCAAATAAAACTGAAAGTAAGTTGCAGACACTCAACACAATCATCTTCATTATAAGTCTTTATGAATAAAATGGAGTGCATATATTTTGCTTTCGTTGATATAACTCATTTAATGTTGCATATGGCACAAGAACTGAAGATCGGATTTATAGAGGGTTTGCACTTGCATCACGATTTGGTTATTTACCCGGATGCACGACTATATTGGTGATACTCAGATGTAAACAACAGCATGGATTGCATGGTTAAATGTACTACTCAATACATTGTTCTGCTAATTTATGCTGTGTAAACCCCGGAAAATGGTGTGGAAGCTGCTAAATTATATAGAGAAGGACTTAGTAAGCAGGAAAGGGCACAGTATTTTGACAAACCAAAGTTAATAGGTGGTAAAGATATTGATTAGCATATTAGCCTAATATTTCACCTACCTGCCCGGAGATGATAAAAGCAAACACGAATGTTGTCAAGATTCTTGCCCTGGAAATCCTGCTTCAGTTTGGCCACCCACAAATGCCTATTGTTGCTCAGACAGTGTTTTCCCACTCTTCTCCTTGATTTGTTATAACTTTTGGCAGTCTATAGTACTCCAGATGTTTCCCCCGGTCTGACTGATTAGTACAGCCCAAAACATGACAATAATTGACCATTTTCAACAGCAATAATCAGCAAAATATGCAACTTTCATTCAGTTTAGTGGCATTGTTTACCTTCAGTGCCGCCAATAATCAGTATGGCCAATAATATATTAGCTTTTCTTAATTTCTTCAACTGTTTAAGTGTGTTTTTAAACAGTTGTCTGTATTTTCATCCAGTTGGACTGACTTCTTGGTGTGAACTTTTAAACAGTTATTGCTGCCAGCACCAGCAGGCATGTGTAAGGACAATTATTAGCAGGTGATTTGCTTGCGGCTTTCAGGGAGGACAGATACAGAGGGAGGCGAGAGAGGGAGAGAGAGGCGAGAGAGAGGGCATGAAAGTGAGTGTGGTTTAGCTGAACCCATTCACACAGCTATTTCATTAACATGTTACCCTTGGGGGGCTTAATTATAACTATAACACGCTAACCCATTTCCGCCTGAATCTTCCTTAAACGTGTTCTCACTGTTCATGCGTGGATTATTATGTTTTTATTTTTATTTAGAATGAAAGAAAACTGAAATCATGTTGTGTTTGCAATTATGACTTATTACGCTGTTTGAAATGGGTTTTCAAAGAAATAATTCAACCCAAATAAAGTAGAAATAAATATATATATATTACTCACGCTGACCCATTTCAGAGTGAATTATCATAATTTTTTGATAACAACAGAAGATTGAAATCCATGTTGTGTTTTATAATTCTGATTTGAACAGAGAAACATTTTCTTTCTCATAAACCCATATGTTATTTTTTTCTGTGGAACACAAAAGAGTAGCCATGAAAGATTGTTTGCCAATCTATTTGTTTAAAACTCTAGAATGTTTAGCACATGATTTAGGAATACTGTGTACTTGCATTGTCTTTCTCAGTTGTACGCTGTTTGAAATGCATTTGGATCTTGTTTTGACCCACCACCGTGATGCCCACCAGTTAGCCATTATTCAGGGCTATGAATGCTGGCGGTGGTCTCCAACAAAAGAGTGTTGCCGTGGTGATTTGGAGAGGAGGCTGGTCTGGTGGTCTGGCCTTGGAGGAGGTTTGGGATACAGCGTAAGTCCAGGAAATAAGCACTCCCCTCCCTGCAGTGAGTGAGAGACAGACGAGCACACACCTAGAATCTCAATGAGAGAACGGTGCTCTCTCCTTGCAAGGAGAGTCGCAATACTGAAGCACAAAGCAAAACCCCAGAGTACCGCTCTGCAGGGAGGAGTTTCCAATATCTTCTCTAATGTTTGTCTTCAAAATTCATCACAGATTCAAGTCTCATTTATGAAAGATGAAAAGTCCAACAGTATTCTACTGATGAAAAAGGAGGTAAACTCAATGTTACCTATAAATCGTAACAACCATAAATGTGCCCACGGATTAATAGAACCTGCTGGTGAATTAAGTTTAAAAAAATGGCTTATGAACTGACAGGAGGAAGATGTATTGTAAAGCTGTCCTCTCAGTCAGGGTGTGATTATAATCTCCATATTCATACATTATGTGCCCCAGTTCTCTTTTACGCGGCTTCTGAGAGTTCGAGGTGAAACTCAAGTCTTGGCTGACCAAACCTGCAGTTGAAAATGAGAAATGAAAGCGGTTGGGAGTGAGGGGCAAGGTGAGCTGTAATAAAGGTGATTCAGACAGTTCTGATGCATACGGTCCACACATGCTGCGCCTCGGTTTCCTACATGGAAGACTTTTATTCAGAATACCGTGGCAAGAGTGACTGCACAGTGGGATTTCTGCCTATCCTCTTGAAAAGAGCAAGTTCTTCTATCAGTATGTTCACAGTGGATCCTTCATGTCTTGCTTTTAACTTTTTGCTTTTTTCTAACCTTTATGTTATGCACTTATTCGTGCAATAAAAGAGAGAGAGAGAGAGAGAGGTATATAAAATGATTAGATAAGTTCACCCTTGTTAGACCAGAATCTTTCACTTACAGAGAAGTACTTGGGCAACATCACCAGGGTAGGGAAGGGAAATTTGAAAAGATAAATTCCAAGAACTTTATAAGAATGTTCTTTTTAAGTGCAATTCTTGAGAAGTTTTTAAATGTTTTCATAAGAACAGGCTTTGGTTTTATCTGATTGTCTGGCGTTTCTTGTCTAAGACTTGCTGATCAACATAAAAAAAAAAAAATACTTTTAAGGCAGTTTTTTTGCACTGCCTGCAGATTACGGTCATAATATTTAACGCAGGCAAAAATGTCAAGATTACAATTAATTAAAATATCAATTAACCTTAGAGTGCTCTTGCACGTCCACAGTATGCATTATATTAAGATTTTGTTGTGAAGTTAAATTTCTGAAACAACCCAATATATTCTTTAAACATTTTACCTTTCGGTTTTTAAGACAAGTTGGAGGCTCTTTAGATTTTTTTAGGAATTCAGATTATAGCAAAACTGTCTCGATATTATCATAGTCACATGACAATATAAAACAATAGGTTTTCCAGGCAAAAAAACTGTGCTTAAAATATATTTATTGTTCTTATTCTAACATAAAAGGTCTTTAAAGTTTTTTTGGGGTTATTATGCTTTGGCACAGTATGAACTAAAACCGAAAGCACAATATGGTTGAATCCCTTCATCAAGTCGGCACAGTTGTTCACTCGATCACCTCGAGATTGGGTGTTTTCTGCGCTTCAGAATGGCTCAGTTCACAGTGAATGCAGGGAACTCATTTATTGCATGTGCTGAAAGCGTGCGTTTTGGAATGCAACAGCCACCAGTTATCAGAATCAGAACCAGAATCAGAAAGAGCTTTATTGCCAAGTATGCTTGCGCATACAAGGAATTTGTTTCAGTGTTATTAGCACAGTACACAGAGACGCACAGACAATAAAAATAAGAGAATCAGAAAAAATACACATATGTAAGCATAAATAGACCAAAAATAAAAATAGAAAATAATAATAATAATTTGTAAAAATTGACAATAAATATGTATGTACAGTTGTGCTATAGGTGATAGGATGGAATACAGGGATGTGTTAGGGTGGAGGTGGTAGCAGTAGATAAAGTCAGATTATTCCACACATTTTTGCACAATTGGAGGAACATTTTAACTTATGCTTTCTTTTCATGGCAGATGATTACAGCATTTCACTATATTCGTAGTGAGACACGTTTTTGTAAGCCTGATGCTGGTCCTCAGGCTTACTCAGGTACAAGTTTGTGTAAAAGTCAATTCACTGACTTTTTTCTGGCTAAAGTTTTCTTAGTTTAAGAACATGGGTTGGAGCTCTTAATTTTGAACTCTCAAAGTGCCTTAGATAGAATAATTTGTTGTGCTTTAAAATGTACAAAATTTTCATTTTTTTTAAGTCTTCATTTGATTTTTCATTTGAACTTTATATTACGATATTATTGTATCGTGAGATTTTTATATTGTTTAACCCTATTAAAAACACATAAATACTCAGTACATATCAAATTATTTGTAATAACAGACAAAGCAATAGTAATGAAACAAAAACAGGTTACTCACACTTGTGTGGTGCGGCATTACTGTCGGATCCAATATAGTCGGCACAGCATTGTCTTTAATTTCAATCTTTGGTTGCCAGAATTTTACTGTAAAAAATACGGTAGCAACGCTTTACATTTTTCACTTAAATTTACAGGTAAATACCGTCATTTCATTAACTCATATAATGGTATTGTACCAACCTATTGAAGTATTGAAATCTGTTTTGTACCTATGTAATACACTGATAACCACCAAAAGCAGGTGGTGATGAAGTCACATGATGCACCAAAGCCCATCACATGCAGCTTTTAAATACTAACATATATAGAAGATGCACAGTGTCATTAACACAAACACTAAACACCATCATGGTAACACACATGAAACTGAAATAATGCAATAAACATTAATTTAACAACATAAGATGTAACATACAAAACTGCTAAGCAGAGTTATTTAAAAAAAATGTAACACAGGGAATTCTGGAAATGTCAATTTATGGTTATTCACTGTAAATTTTATGGTCTTTTTACGGTGTAAACAAATCTGCGGATAAATGAAGTGAACAAAGTTCTTACTGACTAGGGTAACCACACGACCTCCTTTTTTTTTTTTTTTTTCAAACATGTCCTCTTTTGGGACCTAAAAAAAATGCGTCCGGCCGGGATTTCTAAACCGCTCAAAATGTCAGGGATTCGGCTTTTGATTTTGGCCACTCATTGTGTGCATTTTTGTATTAAAGACTTGCACGGGACTGTTTTCTTAATCACGCTCCCGCAAACTAATATTGAATATAATTTAAATCACTTTGGATGCAGTTCGTTTTAGATGGAGGGTTGCGAAATCCGCATTTTCTCTGCATCAATTGGTGCGGCAGGTTGATATTCTCCCATGAGTTATATGTTTGAAATATTGTATAAATTACATTTGACTGAAACATTTTGCATTCTAACAATGATAAAACTGGTAGATAACGTTATAAGTTTTGTGAAGGATGGCCACTGTGGTAGGAAGCCTTTTAGCTTAAGATCAATCCGCATAACGCTGACTGTAAAATATGTAGTTTAGGTATGGAAATGACATATTTTGAGTCATTTTGATTAACTTCATTCTGAACTTAGAAAAGAAGAAAAATTGTAGTTAAGAAGAATTTAATTCTTAAGAATCTTTTATTGAACCAGCCCCAGATGGTTTTACTATGTTATCGCATGATAACCATAGTCATGTAACTCTATGGTTTTGAAACTAGGGATCAGGAGCACTGCTAAAGAAAAAAGCTGATAAAATTGGTTATTTTTCTGTCAAACATGTTTTTGGCCCATACAAAGTTTGAAAATCACATACAGTGGCATACATACAGAAATTCATGCTATTCCAATAGTACAGTTCTTTTTGTTAATGTGATGGCATTTCATATGCCAGATAGTGTGGCTCTGCGGTTCATGCCCTGAACAGTCTCTTCAGAAGTGAAGTGTAGCATGAATTTATTCGGTGCAAGTCTAATTTTCCTGCCTGACTTTCTTTCACGTCTTTAATGACTAAGCCACGCTTGATAAAGCAAGTCATTAAAGGGCGTAAGCATCCCATTGGCTAACCAGAGTCCAAAAGAGTAAAGAGGATTAGGCCTCACTGATGCTGGATTCACTGCTGTTTACGCTCAACTTTCTTGTGAAGATGCTTTAAGGAGATGCACACAAACACATTTGCCGCATTTCTTAATCTTTTCTCAATGATAAGCGGTTAATGTGTGTGCTTTGTATACAGCAGATAGCTGGTGAGATGTGTACAGCCATGATGCTCCGGCTGTATCTGCTGTCTCAGCACCAGATAAACAGTGCAGTGTTTTCTAGATAAGGAACAACCATTGTTTTGTCTTAAAGACAGCAGTGAAGGAAGCAGGGAGTGTTGCATAGCCTCACATGTCTCTCTAGTACGGATGGTAAGGAGGAATCCAATTCTCTCATCTCCTCGCTCATCTCCAGTAAGTGAAACAGTAGAGACATTTGTCAAGGAAACAAGAAAAGTGTCCCACTGTGAGTTAAAGCTGTAGCTCATTTCAGAAATAAATAAGCCTGTTTACAGGAGGCAGCACACCACTAAGGCTGTGCCAGGCATCAGTCCTCCTTTCTCACGCTGGAATACACCGCTGGACGCGAAGGCGCCTGCAAAATGCCCAGACATGCAGGAGCAACCGGAGGATGAAGAATTGCACTCTGGGAATTGAACTCATCTCAGTTCTCATCACCTCTGAGTTTCAAATGGACTCATTCACAGTCTGTCTTGTGCTCGCAGATGTGTAGCTCGCGTCTTAATTCCTTTTTTCTGATGGTATGAAGAGATGGCTGAGAAGAAAGTGAAACGATAACAGTGAATCATTGATCTCTAATTCAGAATAATGTGTTGGCGTATGATTTGAGTTTTGTTCAGAAAGTTCTGTTTTAAATGAATGCTGTTCTTTTGAACTTTCTATTCATCAAAGAATCCTAAAAAAATTATCACGGGTTCCACAAAAATATCAGATAAAAAAAGCAATGTGAAAATTCAGAAAATTCGGCTCTACTAATACAGGGATAAAACTGCATTTTAGTATTAAAATAGAAAACAGCTGAACTGTGAAACATATTGAAGTGTAACAACATTTCATAACATTACTGTTATTTCTGACCAATGATACATAAGAACATAAGATGAACATAATAGATTTTCATAATTTAAAAGTCTGTATTGTAAATATTTTCATATATAAAAGAATATTCCATATATTATGGAAGTCCACTGAATAAAAAACCAAAAAAAGGTTATTCTATTTTTCTCAGTTGCGAGTTGTAAAGTCAGAATTACAAGATATAAACTCACAAATCTGACTTTTTTCTCAGAATTGCATGATATAAACACAATTGCGAGAAATAAAGTGAGAACTTTTGAGTTTTTTCTTATATTTCTTTTTTCTCAGTATTGTGAGATATAAACTTGCAATTGCGAGTTATAAAGTCCAATTTATATCTTGCAATTTATATCTCGCAATTGCAAGTTACTAAGTCAGAATTGTGAGATATGAACTCGCAATAATGAGAAAAAAAAATCTGAATTGTGAGTTTATATACAGTATATATAGTCAGAGACAAATTTGCAATTCTGAAAAATAAAGTCAGATTTGCAAGCTTATATCTCACAGTTCTAACTTTATAAAGGTCAGAATTGTGAGATATAAACTCGCAATTTAGAAAAAAGTCAGAATTGTGTTTATATATATATATATATATATATATATATATATATATATATATATATATATTGTGTGTGTGTGTGTGTGTGTGTGTGTGTGTGTGTGTGTGTGTGTGTGTGTGTGTGTGTGTGACCCTGGACCACAAAACCAGTCATAAGGTTAAATTTTACAAAACTGAGATATATACATCATATGAAAGCTCAATAAATAAGCTTTCTATTGATGTATAGTTTGTTAGGATAGGACAATATTTGGCTGAGATACATCTATTTGAAAATCTGGAATCTAAGGGTGCAAAAAAATCAAAATACTGAGAAAATCACCTTTAAAGTTGTCCAAATTAAGTTCTTAACAATGCATATTACTAATCAAAAATTACATTTTATTAGGTTTACAGTAGGAATTTTACAAAAAATCTTAATGTAACATGATCTTTACTTAATTTCCTAATGATTTTTGACATAAAAGAAAAATCAATAATTTTGACCCATACAATGTATTTTTGGCTATTGCTACAAATATACCCATGCTACCCAAGACTGGTTCTGTGGTCCAGGGTCACATATATATTGCTGACTGTGTTTTTTGCTAGTACCTTGGCTGTTGTAAACAGCTGACTCACAAAGCTTTTCCTATTCTTCATATTCAGTGCAGTGGTTAGTTCACAATAGTGGCAGAAATTGATTTCTGAGAAAAAAGTCTGAATTGTGAGAAAACTTGCAATTCTAAGAATTTGTCTTGCAATTCTGACTTTATAACTCGCAATTGCCAGAAAAAAAGTCTGAAATGTAAGATGTAAACGCTCAGTTCTGAGGAAAAAGTCATAATTGTGAGTTTGTCTTGCAGTTCTTATTTTATAACTCACAATTGCGAGAAGAAAAGTCTGAATTGTGAGATAAAAAGTCACAATTACCTTTTTATTCAGTGATGAAAACAGGCTTCCATAATATATGAAGTATGGAATGTAATATATATATATATCTATATCTGTGGATCTTCATGTCCAAAATAAAGCAGTTAAAGCTGGAAAGTCAAGCAATAGAAAAAATCTTTTTAAAGCAACAGTTTATTTATGTCCATACACATTTATGTCCATAAACTTCAAAAGAAATAAAAGAAAGAAACATTTAGATATTTATTGCATCTTCTGTGTGGTGATCAGTGAGGTAAATGAGAACTAATGTGCTAATCACAAGAGCAGGATTATTAAAAGCACAGCACAATAAATGGGCACAAGTGTCTTTAATATACAGTGGAAACACGTTTTTTTTTAAATATTATAAGGCTGCATACTACTATTTAGTATGTAAAATAGCATAAACATGTGACAATGGTTTTTCTCAAAAAATCATCCAAAATTAAAGATGCTTATTTTATTATTATTTTTTATTTTATTTATAAAAAAAATGTATACTTAATTTGATTAAACATGTCTTAAAGGAGACCTCACATTTAAAGGAGACAAACACACATTTATATGCAGTTTGAACACTGATGTGTGTAAACAATCAGACTATAATGGTAAAAATCCACCAACTCATTTTTTTTTATAATCCACATAAATCAGAAGCAGTGTCTGAAAATATGCTGTTTTAGATTCCCCCTACTATGACATCATAGGGGTGACAATCTGCCCTATTCGCATTGATCCTGCCTGGATTGAATCGCATATAATCCTGATTTAATCGCATATAAAAATGTTTGTATCGCCACTATAGCTCCTATTGCCACTGTCTCTGACTGTATTCAAAGAGAGAGCTATGTGGTTAGTTCTGCATATTTCATGAATAATTTTTTGGCTGCGTGAGATTCTCCAGTTTTGTTGTTGATGGACTATCTGAAGCATGAGCTGTAAAGGCTTTTAAAAAAAGCTCATTTGGATTTAAAGGTACACACACACACCCAAAGAAGGGCAAATTTGACCAGCTATAATAAAAGATCTATGGGGTATTTTAAGCTGAAACATGACAGACACATTCTTTGGACACCAGAGACTTAAATTACATATTGTAAAAAGGGGCATGATAGGTCCCCTTTAACCAAATTGGGGAAAATTAGGTTATCCTGTCTCCCATTCTGAGAGCACACTGGACACTCTCCTCAATACCACAGTATCGCTGTAACTCTCTCCGGTTGCTTAAACTCCTTAGTCCATGAAATTCAATTCTGTAGCTCACACCGCCAAGGACAAGAACAGATTAATGTTTGTCTGCGCTCGCCCCTTTGGACTTCTACCCAGAGTTCCCTCTGCTTCTATGATTTCAGTAATGAGGACCCCTGTCGACAGTAACCTTCTCATCCACACTGTCATTAGCAAAGAAACCCAGCAAATCACGTTTCAGAATTACCTTTGTTTTTACCGTTGTGTTGCATCATCAGGGTTTTTACAAATGCTTCGAATAACAAGCTAAACGCTCATTGTTAATGTGTCTCCAACAGGGTTTATTCCACGCAAAATGCGATAAAATGCAAATGGCTTATTTATTATAACTCTTAAGGCATATCTGTCTTGTTATACAATCATATGTGTCCAGCTGTGAAACCCAATTTTCACACTGTCAGCGTGTCAGCTGTATCCACGCAATTATCCTCCTGTGTGTGTAGGTCAGTACAGCAATGCAGAAGCCAGACTAACAGTCACATTAGCCCGGTTAAAGCTGGGGATGTTTGGGAAATCTCCAGGAAATAATTAGCACAGAGTGTAGGCTTGTTTAACCCCCTTCTGTTTTGTAACCAAATGTATCTGGTCTTTACTGCTGCTCGTTGGAAATAAAACAGAATGTTGCTAGTCTGCAGATCTGGATTTTGGCTGTTTTGCTTGGCAGATTAAGTCTAAGTTGCTTAGTGTTTCGAAGCTTATTTATGCCAATGTGTGCTTAAATGCAACCATTATGATACACCTCAGCTCAGAATATAATCATTAACTTAATATGGATTGTTTAATCTAAAAAAACGTTCATACTGGGAGGAACCTTGCAATGTAACTCAAGCTTTTTGCTATTTCGAGCATGAAAGGGTGCTTGTGCTTTAAGTCTTTTTCCCCTACAGTAAATATATGGCTTCAGTGGCTGTTAAATTGAAATCATGCATCATACTGATGTGGCATAGTAGGTCACTAGCTTCCGAGAAACCAATAAATGAATGTATCTTCCCAAAACACCTCAGACAAGCACTCTTCGCATATTATTTCGGGACTTTCTGTTGTAATTTCAAGGTTTTAATCATAGCCTATAATGATACCTTGTTAGAGTCGTGTGATGTAATTTAGTGCAAGGGACACTGGGACTGGTTGTCACAAATGCTTTATCTCAGTAACTATAAGGTTCTGAATTAATTGCATAGATGCTTGTTTTCTCTAGCAGTGGTTTTGTATTTGTAATAGTATAACACAATGCTGCTTAAATTAGAATATTTTTGTGAATTCTGTCCTCCAGAGTCTAAACTAAATTTCCAGCATCATCACAATTTTATATTAGCTTTTGGATACACGGCTACAATGGAATGCATCACGGTTTAACTATATAATAAAGATAGATTTTAACTAAAAGGATGAACTGTGTGGTGAGATTTATTCACTGAGTCTAACCAGTGACCTCTGTGAAGCGCATTCGAAATGCTCTGTTGTTATTATTTGCCATAAAGAGCAGAACATACAAAGAAAAAATGGATACTGGTATACTGCATGCTGCACTGACCAAATGTAATATTTATGCTGTAGTCACATGACCTCATAATGCTATTTGGCGATTGCATAATTGTTTTAATGCATTTTATGTAAAAATGGCACTGAGAGGTAAATGGTAATTGGGAAATGGTAAATTAAATTTACTCATTTTGTTTGCTCATCTCTTGTCATTTGTGCATGAGACTAAAAAGGCATTTTACAGCCATGTGTTGTGTCTGATCTAGTCAGAGGTTGTAAAGTTCTCTGCAGGAGCCCAAAGCAGTTTATTGCCATTTTCAATTAAAAAGTTCTGTGGCCAATTAACAAAACGATTCTGGGTAATTTGCAGGGTTTTTGTTCCCATGCTAAATGTAGCCTGAGCCATGTACTGAGCCAAGTGTGTGTGCTATCGCACAACTTCAGTGTGTGTCATGGGCGCTGCACAGCGCTGGCCAACAAAGCACACAAGCCTTTGGAATATACTGTACAGTATATAGTGATATTGTTTAGTAAAATTATTTAATGGTTAAGCTGTTTTTCATTCAGTGAAACTCAATGGAGCTGTTGGGGACCTCATTGACTTTCAAAAGAAAAATTAAACACAGACATTCTTTTGTGTTCCACAGAAGAAAGCAAGCCTTTTGAAAAACAAGAGGTTGAGTAAATGACAGAATTTTTATTTTTGAAGAATTATGGCTTTAAATGACTGTCTAAGCTGTTTTATTTAAAGAATTAGTTCACTTCCAGAATAAAAATGTCCTGATAATTTACTTACCATCCGACTCAAGGATCTTTCTCGATCCCGCCCCTATCTCTCTCCCACTTTGCTTTCTGTCCTGTGTGATCTGTCCTATCACAATAAAGGCAAAAATGCCAAAAAATAAATGTAAAAAAAAGGGTTTTTGAGGAAAATATTCCAGGATTTTTCTCCATATAGTGAACTTCAATGGTGGTCAATAGGTTGAAAGTTCAAACTGCAGTTTCAATGCAGCTTTAAAGGGCTCTACACAATCCTAGCCAAGGAATCAGGGTCTTATCTAGTGAAACAATTGGTCATTTTCTAAAAAAAAAAAAAAATTACAAATTGATATACTTTTTACCACAAATACTTGTCTTGCACTTACTCTCGTCTTACTTTTCATCTGTGTTGTTTGGTTCAAATAGGTATGTTAGGGTGAAAAATTTTCTCAAAATCACCCAACATTGTTTTACCTTTAAAGGTGTTTGATTTTCTTTGCACATTTGCTTTGTAAACCCTTGGTCGGTACTTCCGCCTACGTCATGTGTACATGATTTTGTAATGCGTGCGGTCAAGCTAGAGCAAGACAATCATTTTTGCTTAAAAGGTATATTAATTTCTTTTCTTTTCTTTTTTTTTTTTTTTTAAATGACCTATTGTTTCGCTAGATAAGACCCTTCTTCCTCAGGTGGGATCGTTTAGAGCCCTTTGAAGCTGCATTGAAACTGCAATTTGGACCTTCAACCCATTAATCTCCATTGAAGTCCACTATTTGGAGAAAAATCCTGAAAGAGTTTCCTCTAAAACCTTAATTTCTTTTCGACTGAAGAAAGACAGAATCTCGGAAGACATTTTTATAAAGATTTTAAACAATTTTATGATTTGTGATCCTGGACAACAAAACCAGTCATTAGTAGCACAGGTATATTTGTAGCAGTAGCCAAAAATACATTGTATGGGTCAAAATTATCGATTTTTCTTTTATGCCGACATAATTAGAATATTAAGTAAAGATCATGTTCCATAAAGATATTTTGTAAATTTCTCACCGTAACTTAATTTTTGATTAATATGCATTGCTAAGAACTTCATTTGGGCAAATTTTCTTTATATTTAGAGTGTTTTGCACCCTCAGTCTGGTTGAGTTGATTTTAGTATATTGTCTGCTGTACTGCTTACATTTCATATTAAATATAGTGTGCATAAATGAACGTGATCCCGATTGTTACGGGCAGACAAGATTGATTTCTTGTGCATCTTTCCTGACAGTCTGGTCATTGGCATGGTAATGTATTCCGCTTCAGTAAATGGAAATGATATGTACGCTGAGCATGCGTGTGTGTGATAAATTCGGTTAACCACACTCTAGACATTATTCCTGGGTGTGGCTTATGACTGAACAATGAGGTGAAAGGTCAGGGGTGCCCTTGGGAGGCTGTTGCCTTTAGTTACCAGAATGTCAGTTGGGATTGATTGACTGAAGATGGGGAGGGGGTCAGAACGTACTTGTTGTGCTATAAGCTCTTTGATAACAGGTGAACAGTGATTTTTTCAAAGAGGTGTTGTGATGTAAAATGATCAGTCAGGCAGGGTTTAAGGTTAAAGCACAAAAAATCAAGGCTTCATTAAAAGCGGCTCTATGTGTGTAGACAATAAAAGGCTCTATAAGTCGACAAACTCATGTAGTGTCACACACGCTTAGAGCGCTGTAAGATTGGAGGAGCACAAGCACAATGATAATTAGTTGTTGTAATGACTGGTGATGGAAGGCGTAATTAAAGGCAGGGAGAAAGGATGAACAAAAGGGAAAGCAGCAATAAAAGTCTCTCCATAAGCTGTTGTTGCAGGCATCTGATGGAGACAGCAACATAGCATTGTGTGTGTGTGTGTGTGTGTGTGTGTGTCTGTGAAAGAGCGAACAAGATTTACACCAGCACCATTACACGTTTGATTTGAGTTTTACATTCTGCGTGCGATTATGCAGCCTCTGTACAGCCGCTATTGTTATGATTTATCTCCGAACGCTGACATCTAATTGCTTTTTTATGTTGCTGAAATTTGTCTTGCCTACTCTTACAAGCTTCTGACAGAAAACTTCAACTATTCTTTCTGTCATGTTCACATCTTTTCAAACTGCAATTTAGGCGTGTGAGATTTATCCCAGCATTTCCGTGGGTCCCAAGATGTCAAGATCTTAATGCTCAAGAGCAAGCAAAAAGAGATTTTTCTACAAAAGACATTACATTTATTGATATTTTGTTCAGCGCTTGCTTATTTCTTTTTTATTTTTTCAGCAAGTACACATTAAATTATTCAAAAGTGACAAATATTTCTGTCAAATAAGTGCTGTTTTTTAAAACATTATATTCACCAAATAATACAAAAAAAGTCAAAATTTTAAGCAGTACCACTGAGTGCCAAATTAACATATTAAAATTATTTTTTGAAGGGTTATGAAACATTGAAGACTAGTGTAATGGCTGCTTAAAATTCAGCTTTGCATCACAGGAATAAATTACATTTTAAAATATTTTTGAATACAATACAATTTCTGTGAGCATAAGAGACTTATTTCAAGTGTATAGGTTTATTAAAATAAAAAACAAAAATAAAATTGGCTAGAAATAATATTTATATTTGTCATTAAATTATTTATTTATTTATTCATCAAAATGCATAATGTTCTTCACATAAATAAATTACTGTTGTCAACTGATTCAAAAAATTTACTTATTAATAAATATTTTTTATTATGACTGAAGGTGAGTATCACTGATAACAATATGACTGAGACCTCTAGGAAATTGTTCTTTTGTCCTAGTTTTAAAATTTATTAGACTTAAAAAATAACTTCTAATTTAAGTGAACGTAAAACAATCTTCACATAAACCCACTATTTACCTGTGCCCTTCCGCAAGTAGAAAATATACAGAAATTTAATAAAGTTATCAAACACTAAATTTATAGATGAATCCTTAAAGCTACACAAATAATTTATTTCCTCTTCCACTTTGATTAACAGACAACACAGCAGCTGGGTAATTAGACTATTTGGCTGCTATTACTTTAAGAGCTGCCGCTGCTGAACATGACACTTGCTACAAGCACAGTAGAACGGCTGACAGGACAGGAAAATTTGTTTTTTACTGGCATACGGCCTGACAACATCTCATCTGACCCGCACTTGTTTAAATGTGAAGTAGAGTTGGAGCGTGAAGTTTCGACAGGACTAATTTAAATAAAAGTAATCATGATTACTTAATTCATAGTCTTCTGTTTTAGTTAGTAGAATCTGCTGAGAAAACAAATGTGTATGTCAGTGTAATGTTCCAAATATTAAAATTGCCATTATGCTGATGACATAATTAGACTGCTTTGGAGACTTTGAAAGTCAAGACTGAGAAAACAGGTGTTGTTGTTCACATCTTCTCAGCAGGAGCGGTTCAATGATTGTTCTGGTGTACATGTGGAATGAACATCAGTCAGACTGGATGACTGAAATTGATCAGGTGCTGAGAGCTGAGAAGAGATTGTGCCTCCACTCAGAGATCGATACACCCCAACAGTGCTTGAATATGTGGATGTGTTACAGCTGAACTGTTCAGTATCACACATCAACACCTGTGTTGTATAACTCTGGGGACTTCATTGGAAACATGGTATTCTCTTTTGAAGGGGCCATGACATGTTTTTTTTAATTTATTTTTTTATGTGCCTTAAGGTTTACTTATAATGTTAAAGGGGTCATATAATGTTGTTAAAAATAGCATTATTTTGTCATTTTTGTAATGCAGTGTGTTTATGTGGTTTGAGGTTCAAAAAACACATTATTTTCTGCATATTGTACATTATTGTTGTTTTTCTCTGCCCTGCCTTGTAACAGCTTGTAACACTCCAAAGACATAGGAAAACATGAAATTGCATTATATGACCTATTTAATAAAGTTTTTTTGCACAAAAAACAAATAAATATGTGGAAAAATAATTTTTTTTTTTTAACCCTCATTCTGACTTTCTTTAAAGCATACTGTTTTTGAGGGAGCATGTCCTTTAAGGCAGTGGTTCTCAATCCTTGTCCTGGGGGACCCCTGCTCTGCACATTTTGCATGTCTCCCTTATTTAACAAACCTGATTGAAATCATCAGCTCGTTAGTTCAGTTTATGTATCTCTCTCCTAATGAGCTGATGATCTTAACAGTTGTGTTAAATAAGGGAGACTAGTGTTGTCACAATACTGGAATTTCTAACTTCGATACCATACCTTGAAAAATATCGATATTCGATATTATTTTCGATACCACAGAGAAAAAAACTGCCACAATATTAAGGAGGTAAATTTCTTTTTTAATTTAAAGATAAATATAGTCTAGAACATGACAATGAGGTATATGCATATGTACACTGCTACAGCCCTGTTCAGCTTAGCTTCATTTGAGTTTGTTTCATACTTTATTTGCTGTTCACATATAACTGGTAGTGTAGGTCGTAAACTTTTTTTTTTCTTTTTAGACCACACTTTTAAAATTAACTGAACTATCTAACTAATCTTAGAACTTAAGTTAATGGTAAAAGATATTTGTTAACATCAGTTAACATGAATAAACAATGAAAAATACTTCCAAAACATTTATTAATCTTAGTTAATTTAAAGTTAGTAGTTAAAGTTAATTTAAACTATAATTTACTACTACATTAACTAATTAAAATCCAAAGTTATATCTGTGAATATTTTTTATTGGACCAGAGCTAACATGATCCGTTGTGTTTTTATTACCTACCGTTATCAAAGATTCAAATATACTGTAACAAATGCATTGCTCATCGTTCATAAATGCTGGTTAATACATAAACATTATTTGACGAACAGATTTTAATGCCGGATTCATAATCAACGATACACGCAAGCAAACATGCGTGCATAACACACAAAAAACAATGCTCTGGATATCATTTAGACAAATTGCAGAATTTAAGTAATGATTTTTTTTTTAAATAAAGTTAAATAAGCGCAGTTCAGTTAAGGTATTTACTCGTCTAAGATTCCTCAATCTAATTATATTAACGAACTATGGTAAAAAAGGGACAACACTCATATCAGCAACAATAATAGGCAATCTTATTTAATGATTCAGATGATAATGTTAAAATGAGAACAGTTCTTCTTTATATAGACTCGGTTGTCTGTCTTTCCGGTGCTTTGCGAAGTTAATGGTGTTAGTGCCTTTTGTTAGCATTGCTCTGTAGCAACTCTTACATATTGGCTTGCTTGTGTACTTCGGCTTTCCATGTTCATTTGTTTCATATCCGAAATATTTCCAGATAGCACTCCTGCTGTGTTCTTTATCAAACAAAGCCGGTCGTGGGGCACCGCACTCGCCTTACTATTCGCTTCACTTGAATGAGACGAGACAGGCACTGCGGTCACACGCCTTTGTGGAGAAGTGAAAGTGACAGCTCGGCTAGTATCGATACTTCGGGAAATTAGTATTGGTATCGTTCAGATATTTCAGTATCGATATTTATCGAAATATTGATATTTTTGACAACACTAAGGGAGACATGCAAAATGTGCAGAGCAGGGGTCCCCCAGGACCAGGATTGAGAACCACTGCTTTAAGGCTTGTCAGTAATCGACCACTGTTATGACTGGCTAACGTTATTGCATAAGAAAACATTATCAATGCCCCCCTCACTATTGCATCTGAGTGTTTTGACAACATGATCAAAAAATGGTAATTTCCAGACAAAACAATATGAAATCATTTACTTACTGTTTATCATGCAGCTGCAGTCAGATCTAGAACAGCTTCATCTTTCAGCAAATGTTTCTTTGTGAACTCTCCATGACACTGTGCCTCGATTACAAAACAACATGCTCCGAACAATCTAATGACACAATCCGGGATGCCATTAAAAATAATCTGTACACTTGTTCCTTATGCTGGGATCCTTCTGATATCTATACAAAGATGCAAACTAGCTTTTTAAACCAAACACATCAAAGCAGACTTTCTGTCACTCCATCTGTCCTATTGACAAAAGACCCAAGTGCGTGGACTGGGTCAGAAAGTAAACGCACAACTGTTTACTGTATCCAGTGTAGACAAGAAAGCGGCAGTGATTGTAATTTCTATTTTCTTATTTTCTCGACACTCGCAATCTTCAAGGGATCATCCATTAAGCTACTGAACACCAGTGGATGGGGCCTATGGTGAGAAGATGACTATTCGTTGATGTCTTGCTCTGGAGGCAGTGTTTATGAAAATGTTTGTGCCCGGGTGACGTCACCTTGCACCTCAGATCCAAGATGAGACATTTTGGAGCTTGACTAAATAAATACTTTGTTTGTAATGAGTAGGGTGTTTTAAACTATGAAACTTGCAGGATGTTGTAATGGTACAAAGACCTCTTATATGCCAAAAGATCAAGGCAAATTTGATTTCTCATGTCATGAACCCTTTAATCTGATCGTAATGACACTTATGTTGGTTCGTCAGATACATTGTGGAGAAGTTGATTGCTCAAAACAAGGGACTTTCCACCTGCATGTGCTTTTTCTTATGTGTCAGGGTTTTGTTGACTATTTTATATGAAAGTGTTGATTAATGTTGCCATACTTATTATCAATGTGTTTTTGTTTGGCAGAATTGAGGTTTCCAGTGATGATCGGCCTGTGAGTGGTTCTCAATGGCTCAGAGGAAGAGGCCAGGGACCAACAGCAGCATGGCTACAGAGCCCCATGCTTCAGCTCCACGCTCCTGCCCAGCTTCTTACCCCGACGCTGAGCACCCTAAGGAAGAGTATGAAGAGCACCAGGACCCTGAGGTGTCCCAACACTCCTACCACAACCAAGAGGAGGCAGATTTGACAGACAGCCGACCAGCCACACCCACCACTCCAGACCACGCCCACAGAGACTACCACAGCCACCCGGACAGTCTGGATGGAGACTCTAGCTCAGACTACGTCAACAATACGTCTGATGAAGAAGAGGATGATTTCGACGAAGGGCTACCAGAGGAAGATGAAGGCGTGACGTATTATATCCGCTATTGTCCTGAGGATGACAGCTACTTGGAGGGAATGGACTGTAATGAACCAGAGTACGGACATCCGGACGGTCGCATCGAGCCACCTCCGGACACGGACGAGTGCCAGGAAGCGGTTGAGGAATGGGTGGAAGGAGAACACGATGCACACGGTGATGATGGAGAAGTGCGTTGCGAAGTACTCGAGCAGGACTCAGACGAGCAGCTGTACGACGGCAGACCTGAACCTGTCCTCGATCACCACCACCAACACTATCCAGATCAGATTCCACCTCCTGCCGAAGATCAAGAAGAACAGGATGTTGAACGAAGTGAGGGCTACTGTCCTGACCAGGAGGAAGAACCGCAGGTGGGGCAAGACAGAGATGGTTACACAGGTGACTACTATGCCACAGAGGACAATGGAAACTCTGTGCGGGCATCACCCTACAGGAGGCATAAGGGCCTTGATGGAGAGACGGGAGAAGAGGCAGAGGAGGATATTGATCAGATAGTAGCTGAGATTAAGATGAGCATGAGTATGGGCAGTCTTAGCAGCGGCACTGATCAGAGTCCAGAGGATCTGGCGCCTGATCCAGCACCGAGCGGGTACCAGCCAGAGACACGATCCAAACCCGAACCCGCCCCTGCCCCCGCCCCATACCAGCCTCAGCCTCACCGTCATGACGGCAGACCCAAATCCCTCAACATCCCCCCTGCCAGACACAATGCGGAGCTCCAGAGGAACTTTAAGGTACGACCTCACACACCAGAGGAGAGACAGAGATGGACACAGGACCAAGTGAGAGAGCAGGTAGGCGGAATTGCATAGCAAGCTGTAAGTGTATCTGTATCTGTGGCAGCTTATTAAATGAAACACATGGTTCAGTGAAAATATAAGTTTAGCACAGTGAAATGAAAGCAGTAAGATCAACTAAATACATAAGACATTTGTGTTAGATATTTTTATCAATGTATTCAATTTATTTTGGACTAATATTCTGTAAAAGGAAGGGATGGAATAAATCTCCTATTGGCTCTGAGCGCTCTAGCATCTTTCTGGGGCATTTTGGATTCATTCAAGAGTGAATGTAATGGGTTTCTGTGAGTGTATCTGCCTGGTCTATGATGCATATACAATACTGTTCAAAAGTTTGGGGCTGGTAAGATTTTTTTTTTTAAATGTTTTTGAATGTAGTCTCTTACACTATAAAAAATGCTGAGTGAAATATGGACAAACCCAGAAACTGAGTTAAATGTTTAACCCAACCTTCTGGGTAGTTTTATTTAACTCAATTATTTCTTAAAGATTACTATATTTCTATAAACTAACATCTATTAATAAGTTAAATAAATAATAAACCTTTTGTCAACCCAGTGGCTAGGTTTGTCTATATTTTACCCAGCACTGGGTTGTATTTTTTACAGTTTATTCTCACCAAGACTGCATTTATTTGGTCAAAAATACAGTGTAAACATTATTATTGTAAAATATGGGATGACAAACCTAGTCATAAGGATTTATACATCATCTGAAATCTGAATAAATAAGCTTTTTATTGATGTATGGTTTGTTAGGATAGGAAAATATTTGGCCGAGATTTGAAAATCTGGAATCTGAGGGTGCAAAAAAAAATCAAGTTGTCCAAATGAAGTTCTTAGCAATGTATATTACTAATAAAAAATATATTTTTTATATATTTACAGTAAGAAATACTAAATATCTTCATGGAACATGATCTTTACTTAATATCCTAATAATTTTTGGCATAAAAGAAAAATCAATAATTTTGACCTATTACTACAAATATACTCGTGCTACTTATGACTGGTTTTGTGGTCCAGGGTCACATATGTTTACATTTTATAATAACACTTTATATATTTTAAAATATAATTTTTCTCTCATGACAGAGCTGTTTTAGTGGTCATTTAGTATCACATGATCTTTTAAAAATCAATAAAATATTTTCATTTGGTGCTCAAGAAACGTTTCTTATTATTACCATTTTTGTGGAAACCATTTAACTCTTTTTCAAGATTCTGAATAGAAAGTTGAAAGAACAGCATTCATTTGAAATATAAATCTTTTGTAACATTATACATTTACTGCATCCTGGCTGAATAAAAGTATTCTTGTTCTAGTTCCTGGCCCCTAGGAAAACAACAACAACAAAACTTGGACAGGCTTCTGTTTCCTTTTAAACAGTCGGAAATATTGATGTAATATTAAATGTTATTTACTTTAATCTAATAATAAAGATCATCCCCAAAGGGCTTTCGGAAATATGCATATTCATTATGATAGTTAAATATTAATGCGAATGTTGACAAGGCTTATTTAAATGCAAGTGGCATTTGAGTAAACGAGACTAGCCTCGAAATCCTGACAGCTGAGCAATGAGTAAAGATTTATGCTCTTAAGAGCAGATGCTTAAAATGTGATATTAGGAGATTGCATAGAATGGTTTCTTTAATGTAATGTAAAAGTATTTTTACATAATTTTGGGGGTAGTTTCCAAAGATAATTACAGAGAATAGGCCGTTATTACCATATACTGGCTCATTTCAAAGGGAAAGTGCTCAGTTTGAGCGGCAAGTTGAAACGGATGAAAGAAAATAATCTGGCAGAAATTGGAATCGTCTCATTGTAAACTAGACATGAAGGCGAACCTGATCAAAAGCAATTTCTTGAAATCCCCAAATATGAATTTCATTACTCATGATTTGTGCAGCCATTTGTTAATGCTCAGGAATAAACTAATTTCCACCCAGCTAGAATACATTACCCTGAGAAGCTTTTTAGATTCTGTCCCATTATTCTCGCTAAGGTACATTGTGTGGGTGTTTTTTTTTTGTTTTTTTTTCGCTTGAACAACCCAAAAATGAAAACTGGCTCATTTCTGGAAACCTCTGCCTAAAGTCACTAAGCAAATAATAAAGACAAACACTCTGATATGCATGCTTGGATCGTTGAAAAATGAGAGGAGGTGCTGACTTTCTAATTGAGTTATTTCCTATAAAATAGCTTACTTTGCATTTTCAAAACAGAATAGGAAATTAAATCTTTCCAAGAGGGAATTAGGTGAAGGGGTGAGATTTAGTCTGATTGCCTCAGTGGTCCAGTGAACGTCTTGTGAAGTTCTGTTACCCTCCTGCTTCTTTATTGCCTTTGGGCAATGAGGAGATTACATTTTATCCTGTCAGGCAACAAATGAATTTCATGAAGTAATAATGTCCTTATGCGTAGTAGACAGAGTGCTCATTTGAGACTTCAACTCCCCTGCAGATAGATAAAGAGTAAAAGTGTATTTTTTAGCAATGTGCGTTTCCAGTTAAAGACAACATCTGTTAAATTTGCCAACGTGTTTGAATACAAATGTTCGTTATATTGCATAAAATGTGGCCTTTTGCTTCTGATATGTTTCAGTTTGTTAATGCTGGTCATAAAGTGGCATGCAAACCCATCATCTGTGTCTTTTTCCACTTTGTGCATGTCAGATCTCACTCTCCACTCATTTGTCACTCATTTCTCTCAATTTAAAATCTTTCTAGGTGTCTAATAGTGCAGAACAGCCAAGGAAGCAGCAGCGGTCTGATCTCAATGGACCACTGGAGAACAACAATGTCCCTGAGGTGAGCCTGTAATCATACAACACATTAACCAATCAATATCTGACAGTATGCACCCCACATAATCACTGCACATTTCCATCAGAGCTATTCTAGTCGACCTGTCGTCTTATTTATGCCACATTTCTCTGGCTTTCTTAGACAGTTTCTCTTTTTTCCTGGTATAGCTAAGCTGTTGTACTAGCTTGCCACCATCCTCCCCCATGTGTTGATATAGTAAAATAATTGGCTTTGCCCTTTCCTGCCCTGGCTCTACTGTATTTACATAGAAAGAGGGGAGTTCAGCCTTGAGCTGTCTGTTCTGCGGCTTCTCTGCACATTTTTTATGCATGAATGTAACCTCCATAAGAGCTTCGCAACCTGAATGTAGGAGCCATAAAATATGAGACATCATCTGGGCAGTTACTCAAAATCGCCAAATAGGTGTTCAAAACATGTTTTATAGCGCTACCAAGCATTCTGCCAAGGACATTTTAAGATCATTCTCAACACAAGCTTTTCAATGTTTTTTTTTTTTTTTTTTGCCTTAATGAATGTTTCACATGTGAATGTAGGAGGTTGTGAGAATTGCGAATTTGTGAATTAGGGTCATGAGTATTGAGAATATTTATTTTTCAGCCTTCTTAAAGCCATTTCAAGTTTTCTGCAAGTCCTCTTGCCCAATATGTCAACACATAATGGTAATAAGCCATGAAGTATTCACCCAAAGGAATTCTGTTTGTACACATCCCTTGCTTTACAGTTCTACCTTATGTCATGTAAAGCAGTATTCCGTCTTGCCGTACTTCCTCTGAGCGCATTTAATTACCTTGGCCGATGGAGCTTTCGACTCCTTAGATTGCGTTTGATGAAGACCTCTAGAAGCATAACCTCCATTTGGATGGCTCTGTTGTAAAATGATGGCTATTACTCCGTCTGACGGTGTGTCTGTGTCCTACAGCTCTCGCCTCAGTCCTGCAGAGAGCCACTTCAGAATGACTGACAGGATTTTGTGTTGTGATACAATGAGCCACATCCAGAGTCATCTGGATGGTTTCCAATTTGAGTGTTTTGTTTTAGTTATTTTTATTTTTTTAAAAGAAAAATGCAGGTGCTTTACAATTGCATTTCCAATTCTCATTTTCTATTCTCTGTCTGTTTAGCAATATTTTTGTGATGACATTACTATATTAAAGTTATGATATCAGCAGTATCACACAAACATGTTCCAAATACATCCAAGTGCTGTACAAGCCTACTTATTTTCAGACTAAAAAGCATGATAAACAGTAAACAAGAAGTTAATATTCAGCGAACTATACACATTATACAAAATATTGCTACTTTGTCTATTTTGGCACAGCCAACTAAAAATTCAAGAGCAGAATTTGGAATAGCGTAATACTCTTACTATGCTACAGTGAGGTCAAAAGTTTACATCCCCCTTTCAGAATCTGCAAAATCTTGCAAAAAAGGATGATACAAAATGCATGTTACTGACCTGAATAAGATATTTCACATAAAAGATGTTTACATATAGTCCACAAGAGAAAATAATAGTTGAATTTATAAAAATGACCCCGTTCAAAAGTTTACATACACTTGATTCTTAATACTGTGTTGTTACCTGAATGATTCACAGCTGTGTTTTTTTGTTTAGTGATAGATGTTCACGAGTCCCTTGTTTGTCCTAAACAGTTACACTACTTGCTATTCTTCAAAAAAAAACTTTTGGTCCCACAAATTCTTTTGTTTTCCAGCATTTTTGTGTTTTTGAAGCTTTTCAAACAATGACTGTATGATTTTGAGATCTGTCTTTTCACACTGAGGACATCTGAGGGACTCATATGCAACTATTACAGAAGGTTCAAACGCTCACTGAGGCTCCAGAAGGAAAACCCATGCATTAAGAGCCAGGGGGTGAAAACTTTTTGAATTTGAAGATCAGGGTAAATTTAAATTATTTTGTCTTCTGGAAAACATGTAACATCTTCTGTAGCCTCAGTACTAATTGAAACAAATATGATATTTAGGCAAAATAAGAAAAATGTACACATCTCTATTCTGTTCAAACATTTTCACCCCCCGGCTCTTAATGCATGGTTTTTCCTTCTGAACCATCAGTGAGCATTTGAACCTTCTGTAATAGTTGCATATGTGAAATATCTTATTCAGGTCAGTATTAAATAAACAATAACATGAATTTGGTATGAAAATAATTATCATTCTGCAGATTCTGAAAGGGGGTTGTAAACCTTTGAACCACTTATTTGAATAATAATCAGTGCTTTTGAACAAATTGTTTGAGGTAATGATTCAATGACTTGCTTATAAAGGCAATCACTTGTTCAAGAAGTGAAACCGTTTTATAATTTTGCATCCACCTTATTCTTCAACACGGAAGTAAGCCAATGGGTCAGACTTCTGGTTCATTATCCATTATAAGGAAATAACAAGAAGAATAACAATGTGCAGTAATTGGCAAAACTGTTTGCACTACAAACCAGTGTGTTCATAATTAAGATAATACATAAATGTGATAATAATATATGTGTATTTGTATGTTTTTATTATATTTTGTATTTTTTTTATAAAATATATGTTTTTTAAGTTTACCTAGAGATTGTTTTTTTTATTTCCTAAAAGGTTAATGCTTTATAAGTATGCTGTGAGCATGTTGTGAGCATCACTCATATTTCATACATCAAACACTGTTTCTCTGTTTCTTAGCCAACAAAGAAGACGGCCTCATTTCCCAGCTTTGTGGATGGTAAGCATCTTTTATTGTTTGCTGCATTTGATAATCTGCCCCCAAAAGTTTTATTCTATCCAAATAATTAAATCAAGTCAAAAACAAATCAAATTCACCAAACCAACTCAGAGCCAGGAGATTAGAGAGCCACGCAGAAGAAAGCTTTATGTCTCAGTGGATTTACATGCTGAAATGCGGGGAGAATTTGTAAGCTGTTTTAATGGGTTGCAGTGGTGAGACAGTAATTAGAGGAGTCATGTTTGCTAATATAAGGGCACATTAGTGGATGCTCAGCTAGAGAAATACTCACAAAATATAGCAGGAAACAAAAGGAGTGCTCTGGAAAAGCAGGACAATCGATTGACCACAAGCTTATTTTTGGTTTACGGCAGCCTGAGAATGTATTGCTGCTGTCTTGCCTAGCTTTTGGGAACAAATCCTGCTTTCTATTAAAAGGATGGGGTTCTGTCACATTTAAACCTAGTGCCTGAATGATGGCAGCATAATGTGTCCCTTGGTGGGTGTCATGACGTCCACATTTCCATATCACACAAGCAGAATACTCCCAATACACCCTGCTTTTCCTCATGTGGCCACCTTCGTTCCCGCTTTTCAGTGTCTGCGGTTTTATCAGCCCTCACAGTAGGATGCAATTGAGAACACACACAAATTCGCACACACTTTCATACTCATGACATCTGCATGCAACTTCTCTGCCTGATAAGCTCACACTCATATACCTTATCAGTCACTGTGAGGTGGTCTACAGAGGAGGTGGCAACACAACAAATAGCTTTAATAATGAATTCTCAATGCTTCCCTTCTAACAGTGCCGGGTCCCTGTGAGCCTGAGGACCTCATTGATGGGATTATCTTCGCCGCCAACTACCTCGGCTCCACTCAGCTCCTGTCGGAGAGGAATCCATCCAAAAACATCAGGATGATGCAAGCCCAGGAGGCAGTGAGCCGGGTCAAGGTACAGAACCCTAGAACCTCTGTATTTCCGTGTTATTTTGGTGTGGCTCTCAAGCGACGGATGCAGAGTTCTGTGCAGAAAATGAGATGAGATGAGATTTGTTTGTTTACACCCCGGGACTTGTTGACTAATCACTGGTTATAGGATTATTTTCCGTGGTGTAGAAGTGTAATCCCTCTTCCTCCCAATTGGTTAACTTAGAAAGCCCTCCTGTTGCCATGTTACATGGAAAATTCAAGTGAGTTTATTGTGCTTTAAAACAACGTGTGGCGCAATCAAACTGACATTTTTCTTTCAAAGCACTTTGAATATGGACCTTCTCCAATTTAGGGGTTAAAAAAGAAAAAGATATTTATGCTATCTCTTTTTTTTTTTGCATTAGCAGTAAGGGTGTCAAGTTGACATTATCAAGTATGTCATCATTCACTTTGCAACAAGCAAACAAAAACACGTCTTGGAGAGTCCATGCATTCACTTAGTGATTAAAATGCCAGAAAAATCAAAACAAGTCTGACAGAACTAGTGACACAGTGGTGTTTCGTTATTGAATTAGTCTGTTTTTACCCAAATGTTTGAGTGAATGATTCAATTACCCATTCATAAACACAAGTCACTTTGTTTCTGAATGATTCAGGTTTGAACAAATCATTTAAATAAATGGTTCAATGACTCACTCATTCAGACAGGGACTTCTGATTGAATTTATTGATTAAATGTAAGAATTTGACATAAAAGATGAAACATTTAATATGTTTAAAAAAATGTAATCTTATGAAGGTAAATATTCCCCTGGAAATCAATTTCTGCCACTATTGTGAACTAACCACTGCACTGAATATGAAGAATAGGAAAAGCTTTGTGAGTCAGCTGTTTACAACAGCCAAGGTAATAGCAAAAAACACAGTCAGCAATATATATGTGACCCTGGACCACAGAACCAGTCTTGGGTAGCATGGGTATGTTTGTAGCAATAGCCAAAAATACATTGTATGGGTCAAAATGATCAATTTTACTATTTTTTTAAATTAATTTATGCCAAAAATCATTAGGATATTAAGTAAAGATCATGTTCCATGAAGATTTTTTGTAAATTTCCTACCGTAAATATATCAAAACTTGATTTTTGATTAATAATGTATTGCTAAGAACTTCTTTTGGACAACTTTAAAGGTGACTTTCTCAATATTTGGATTTTTTTGCACCCTCAGATTTCCAGGTTTTCAAATAGTTGTACCTTAACTAAATATTGTCCTATCATAACAAATACATCAATGGAAAGCTTATTTTTTCAGCGTTCAGGTGATCTATAAATCTCAGTTTCCAAAAATTGACCCTTTTGACTGGTTTTGTGGTCCAGGGTCACAAATTATGTCTAATTGTCACCAAGAAAAAAGTATAGTAGTTTTAGTAGTAGTAGTTTCAGAATCGCACACCACTAATTAGCAGTTACTCTAAATTGTGTTTTTTTTAATAGCAAAAGGCGATTCTTATTGCCAGGATGAATCTATAGGTTATGTACATCTATTCATTTTGCTGTCAATTATTGGCCATTGTTGGCACTCCATTAGGGCAGGAGTTAATGAATGAGTTGTCAGCCCTGTATTAGATGTTTTATGCTTTTCAGCACATTTAGCAATGGGAATCCACACAAGCCATGTGAGAAGCTGCTGTCCTACCTTAAATATGCTGTGCACGATGTGTCTCAATCAGTTTCAGACTGCCTGGCTCCACTCATGCTTGATATACTTCAATTTGGCTTTTTCAGGACAGAAGCAGTTCCAGAGTAGTGCATCTGAATATAAGAAATGGAAACATGCTGTAGAGCCGTAAAATTTGAATGCATCAGGAATATGCAACTTTTGGCTAAGTAAGATTGTTTATTCTTGACAGGAACATCTGTGAAGTTTTCAAATTACTGCTATCTGGTCCTGTGGATACTTAGATGGTATCAGAAGGTGAATGATTATAAAATGAATTTGCCATGGTACAAAGAATACCATTGTTTTGCTATGCACATGTCCAAAAACGTTATTTAAGGTGGTGAGGCATCGAATTTTAAACAGAAAGATAAAAGTATCTTTTAAATGCTTTGAAATTAGGTATCGCATTCCTTATCCTTACAAAGCAGAAGTCTTTTATCCTTAGTCTACATTGTTCCCTCTTGTATTGCATGTTATTTTAAGAGAAGACAGTTGTTGTAACTGCAGTGATGCTTCATTGCAGTCCTCCTGGTCAACAGCTGGCAGTTAATTTTACATGAGATGCTCCACAGTGGCCCACTAAGCTGCTCCACATTTAGAAACACATACCTGTGGCAAGGACAAGCACACACACCTACAGACACGCAGGGACACAATTTGTCAGCTGGGTGCACATAGACCCATGGTGGGCGTGAAGGATTGGGAATATGCCTCAGGATACCAGGATCACTCAACTATATCAGTGTAAATACAGAGGTACTGTAAATACAAGCCTCTCTGTCGTTCACTTTCACGCAGCTACACTATAGCTATACTGTACACCTGTCTGGTCAGTGTCTCTATTAGATTATAGAGGGATATTTCTCAGGGTATGTTTCAATCGGACCGTAGAATCGTGTGGAGAGGACTTTATGAGGTATTAGGCGATCTCAAGTAAGATTTAAAACTGTATACTGTGGAGAAGGAAATTTATCCATCAGCCATTGTGCATCACCTCAGTACTTTACAAAGGCTAAAATAAATGTAGTGCAAAAGAGATGAGACTGTTGCATGCAGCTTATTTCCTCTCAGAAGTAGTCAATTGGCATTATGTACAGTTGAGGTCAAAAGTTTACATCCCCCTTTCAGAATCTGCAAAATGTTAATTTTTTTACCAAAATAAGAGGGATCATACAAAATGCATGTTATTGTTTATTTAGTACTGACCTGAATAAGATATTTCACATTAAAGATGTTTACATATAGTCCACAAGAGATAATAATAATTGAATTTATAAAAAATGACCCCATTTAAAAGTTTACTTCCCCTTGATTCTTAATTCTGTGTTGATATCTGAATGATCCACAGCTGTGTTTTTGGTTTAGTGATAGTTGTTCATGAGTCCCTTGTTTGTCCTGAACAGTTAAACTGCCTGCTGTTCTTCTAAAAAATCCTTCAGGTCCCACAAATTCTTTGGTTTTTTAGCATTTTTGTGTATTTAAACCCTTTCCAACAATGACTGTATGATTTAGGGATGCATCTTCTCACACTGAGAACAACTGAGGGACTCATATGCAACTATTACAGAAGGTTCAAACGCTCATTGATGCTCCAGAAGGGAAAACGATGCATTAAGAACTGGGAGGTGAAAACTTTTGAACAGAATGAAGATTTTTACATTTTTCTTACTTTGCCTAAGTTTCATGTTTTTTTTTTCATTTAGTACTGCCCTTCAGAAGCTACAAAAGATAGTTACATGTTTCCCAGAAGACAAAATAAGTTTAATTTAGCCTGATCTCCAAATTCAAATTTTATTACAAAAAATCATTTTATTAATTTCAATACATTTACCATCAATACTGACGCTGCATATCTAATGTTTTGGCTGTGTTCATTGCATCCAGCACGTTTTTTCACTGACACGCCCCCAACTCGGAAACTCTGGGCTTAAAGGAGAACTCCGGTGTGATATTGACCTAAAGTGTATTGAATCATGATACCGAGTGTGAACGTACCTTGCATATCTCATCTCGTCTTGTCCACTGCTGTCCGAAATCTGGGGTCAGTTAGCCGATGCTCACAACAGCTTGTCAATGAGAGTCAATGGGGCATCGAAGCAGTCATGTAAATAAATCACTGTTTTACGCCATTTACGAGGCACAAAGTAGCTCCACACTTCTTTGGTAGACTTCCAAGGGCCCTGACATTTAAAACGAGACATTGAGAACTCATAAAAAGCACCGGTAGTTTATTTACGAGAAGATTTATACAGACAGTAACTGCAAGATGTTAAGCGATCGCCGCCATCTTGAATGTAGTCACGTTAAGTCGAGTGACGAGCAGGAAGGAACGTATCAGGTTTTCAACTTATCAGGTTGTAGTTTCCTTCCTGCTCGTCACTCGTCTTATCGTGACTACATTCAAGATGGCGGCGACCGCTAAACTTCTTGCAGTTACTGTCTGTATAAATCTTCTCGTAAATAAACTACCGGTGCTTTTTATGAGTTCTCAATGTCTCGTTTTAAATGTCAAGGCCCTTGGAAGTCTACCGATGAAGTGTGGCGCTACTTTGTGCCTCGTAAATGGCGTAAAACATTGATTTTTTTACATGACTGCTTCGATGCCCCATTGACTCTCATTGACAAGCTGTTGTGAGCATTGGCTAACTGACCCCAGATTTCGGACAGCAGTGGACAAGACGAGATGAGATATGCAAGGTACGTTCACACTCGGTATCATGATTCAATACACTTTAGGTCAATATCACACCGGAGTTCTCCTTTAAAGAATTTATTTTTTTCCCACTCGTAATAACGACTTTGTGGTGACATTCATGTGCGTCCAACTCGTAAATACTATCTATCCGAAATGACTTGAACGCACCATAAAAATCAAGGGGATGCAAACTGTAGAAGGGGTCATTTTTTATAAATTTAACTTTAATTTTCTCTTGTGGACTATATGTAAACATCTTTTATGTGAAATATCTTATTCAGGACAGTACTAAATAAACAATAACACAAATTTGGTATGATCCCTTTTATTTTAGTAAAATAATTAACATTTTGCAGATTCTGAAAGGGGGATGTAAAATTTTCACCTCAACTATACATGAGCTAAAAGTAGTACACCTGTTCAACTGCTTGTTAACACAAATATCTAATCAGCCAATCATATGGTAGCAACTCAAAGCATTTAGGCATGTAGACATAATCAAGACAATTTGGGTTCAAACTAAGTATCAGAATGGGGAAGAAATGTGATTAAAAGGTATAGTTCACCCAAAAATGAAAATTCTGTCATTAATTATTCACTCTCATGTCACTCCAAACCAATAAGACTTTCGTTCATTTTTAGATCACAAATTAAGATGAAATCCGAGAGCTTTCTGACAGCAATGGTGCTACCGTGTTCAAGGCCCAGAAAGGTAGTAAGAACATCATTAAAATAGTCCATGTGAATACTCCATTCTGAAGATAAACGAAGGTCTAACGAGTTTGGAATGACATGAGGGTGAGTAATTGACAAAATTGTCATTTTTGGGTGAACTGTCCCTTTAAATAACTTTGAATGTGGCATGGCTGTTGGTGCCAGACGGGCTGGACTGAGTATTTCAGAAACTGCTGATCTACTGGGATTTTCACACACAGCCATCTCTAGGATTTACAGAGAATGGTCAGAAAAAGAGAAAATAAAGTGAGTGGCAGCTTTGTGGGCAAAAATGCCTTGTTGATGCCAGAGGTCAGAAGAGAATGAGCAGACTGGCTCAAGCTGATAGAGAGGCAACAGTAACTCAAATAACCACTTGTTACAACTGAGGTATGCAGAAGAGCATCTCTGAACACACAACACGTCAAACCTTGAAGCAGATGGGCTATAGCAGCACAAGACTACACCAGGTGCCACTCCTGCCAGATAAGAACACAAAACTTAAGGCTATTTCACACGTTCTCACCAAAATTGGACAATAGAAGACTGGAAAAGGGTTTCCTCGTCTGATGAGTCTCAATTTCTGCTGTGACTTTGAGATAGGGTCATGACGACATGAAAGCATGAATCCATCCTGTTGTGCATCAACGGTTTAGACTGCTGCTGGTGGTGTAATGGTGTGGGCACTTTGAGCCCCTTAATACCAATTGAGTATTATAAAACTGATTTAATATATATACATGAATGTAATAATTAGCAAATTTCAGGTAATGTCTGTGTTCCTAGTGAACACATTTTGATTTGGTGAACTGAACTTCTACAGACATTCCCTGCTGAGTGAACACTGTGTAGGAACTTCTGAATCAGAGCTCAGCTTCAGCTTCCGCCCCGGTTTCTAGTGTTCTCAGACCACCTTCTGTTCCCTCTGCCGAGGGCCAATCCGGCCATTTCTCTCGCCTGCCACCTTTAAAAGCCATTCAAAATGAAACCATGGCAACACGCTCTCTCCTTCTCCTCTCTATCCCTGCTATTATTATGTGTCTAGATTTTTAAAAGTTGAGATGAGTTGCACAATCCTCCCTCTTTTCTCTCTTTTCCTCTCTTTCGCCTTCTTCCTTTCCCTATCTCACTCACACACGCACAACTCTGACATTCATGCACTCACACATCTGCTCTTCCACTCTGCAGATGATAATGTGTCTGTCCACAGCTGAGTGAGCAGTATGTCAGCGCAGAGCCTGAGGACAGTGTTTTTCTCGCCGCACTTCTAAAGCAGTGATTTCCAACCAGGTGTACGCATACCCAGAGGGGAGGAGACGGTTCACTCATATAAAATTGAATGGGAGAAATTGTGATGCTCAATATGGTAGCTTTATGTTTAGGTTTGCACCCATTATAGGAATAGTTTGTCCAAAAGGCCATCCAAGATGTAGATTAATTGGTAATGCTTTACAATAAGGTGTCATTTGTTAATATTAGTTAATCACTTAATAAGCAGATGGATTGAAGTTGAAAAGTTGAAAATGAATTTTTTCCAGAACGTGTACAAACACAGGCTAGATTTATCGCATGAACCAATCACAGCTGATCATAACCAGTCATGTTCAATCATATCGTGATGCCACTCCTCTCACAAAGTCACTCCTCTCACGTAACTTTCCCCCATTCATTCTCAATTACCCCACAAAAACTAACCGCATGCTTTAGGGGGTCTGTTAAAACTAAATGGGCTCAGGGGAGGTAAGAAAGACAGACTTACGCTGTAACTTTACCTGCTGGTGTCACTGTTGTACTATGTTTCTTTAGAAAAACTAGTAATTTATACACTTTTTAAATGTAATATTTTGTAATTTACCAATGTTTTATGTGGGTACTACAAATTTTGTTCTCATCCAATATTTTGAGGAGACACTTCCTTCCTTGTCTCCTCAGAGGAAATGCCCCTGTGATGAACATACATTAAACAAAAAGGTTGAGAAACATTCAGTATCTCACACCTCCTCTAAATAATAAGAGCAGTACTTAAGCCAACATAATGGCCGCACATCCTTTTGCATGCTGGCCAGGAAAACAAGATATAGCCATTTCTCTTGTTTTAGGCAAGAAACAGGAAAAAAAGCCTAATGTTTTATTGAAGTGTATCCCTGTAGCCTCCAGATTGATGCAGTATTTATGCAACATTCATCGCCCACACGTTCACTGTCTCATTTCCCCTTGACTTTCAAGCTCTTTCTCTCTCGTGCTGTTGATTTATCTCCTCTTTCCTCTTTCTCTTCTGCCAATGGAGGATGAGGCATGTTGGCAGCAGAAATGACAGTAAAGGAGTAGTCGTGCTCATGATGCTCAGCCAGAAAAGAGATGAGAGCAGTTCAAAGGATCATGCCCCAGTCAGGTGGAAGAAGGTAGAGAGAAAGAGACAGAGGAGCTGAATGAGATCAGAATGCAGAATGCTAGTACTTATATGTGCATTGAGGCTGCTCACATGCAATCAGACTCATAATGAGTGGGCTCTTATGAGTGTTTATAGATCACAGAGGTATTGCAGAGCAGTTTTTACCTCTTCTAACCTTCTCACTCTTATTTATATTGTATGCAGTTTATAAAGTCTCTTATAGGATATAAATTATTAGGAATTGTGAATTGATTTACAGACAATGTTGAAGGCAAAAGTACGCCTAGGAGAATCTGCAAAATGTTAATTATTTTACCAAAATAAGAGGGATCATACAAAATCCATGTTATTTTTATTTAGTACTGACCTGAATAAGATATTTCACATAAAAGATGTTTACATATAGTCCACAAGAAAAAATAATAATAGTGTTTTTTTGATTTAGCGATAGTTTTTTTATACATCCCTTGTTTGTCCTGAACAGTTAAACTGCCCGCTGTTCTTCAGAAAAATCCTTCAGGTCCCACAAATTCTTTGTTTTTTCAGCATTTTGTGTATTTGAACCCTTTCCAACAATGACTGTATGATTTAGAGATCCATTTTTCACACTGAGGTCAACTGAGGGACTCCTATGCAACTATTACAGAAGGTTCAAACGCTCTTTGATGCTTCAGAAGGAAAAATTATGCATTAAGAGCCAGGGGTGAAAACTTTTGAACAGAATGAAGATGTGTACATTTTTCTTATTTTGCCTAAATATCTTTTTTTTTTTCATTTAGTGCTGCCCTTCAGAAGCTTAAGAAGATACATGTTTCCCAGAAGACAAGTAAAATTTACCCTGACCTTCAAATTCAATAAGTTTTCACCCACCAGCTCTTAATGCATTGGCTTTCCTTCTGAAGCATCGTTTAAACGTTCTGTAATAGTTCAGGGTAAATTTTTACTTATTTTGTCTTCTAGGGAACATGTAAAAATCTTCTGTAGCTTCTGAAGGGCAGTACTAAATAAAAAAAGTGATATTTAGGCAAAATAAGAAAAATGTACACATCCTCATTCCTTTCAAAAGTTTTCACCCCCTGGCTCTTTATGCATCGTTTTTCCATCTGGAGCATCAGTAAGCATTTGAACCTTCTGTAATAGTTGCATGTGAGTCCCTCAGTTGTCCTCAATGTGAAAAAATGAATCTCAAAATCATACAGTCATTGTTGAAAAGGGTTCTGAAGAACAGCGGGCAGTTTAACTGTTCAGGACAAACAAGGGACTCATGAACAATTATCTCTAAACAATAAAAAAATAAAATAAATAAACAGCTGTGGATCATCCAGGTAACAACACATTAAGAATCAAGTGTTTGTAAACTTTTGAACAGGGTCATTTTTATAAATTCAGCTATTATTTTCTCTTGTGGATTATATGTAAATGTCTTTGATGTAAAATACCTTGTTCAGGTCAGTACTAAAAAAAAAATTTGTATGATTAAAATAATTAACATTTTGCAGATTCTGCAATATGTATGTAAACTGTATTCACAGTCTTTGTCTTTTTATAAAAATGTTTTCTTGAACTAAAACTGTGATTACAATAATTTTAACTAAATTAAAGCTGAAACAAAAAAATGAAATGAAAATTAAATAATATTTTATAAAACAATTATATTCTTTATATATTTTCTTCCTCAAAAAAACATTTTAGTGCATTGTTAGCTGATGTTACAAATGTTGTTATTAAAGTAGTTTATACGCCTTCGTGACCATTTCACGTTGACCATTTTATTACTAACACTTTCCCGTATGATTCTGTTGACGAGATCTACAATGTTGTACAGTATCCAGTCAGTCCACTATGACAGCTGTTGTTCTCCCTCAAGTCATAATATGGCAATTTGATAAACTGAGGTGTTAGGCTGCATTTGTTGTGAGATTCTGACAATGAATCTCGTGTCAGTGATGAATCACACAACCATAACCATCTGACATTTATTGAAAGTAATGACTGCTTATGTTATGAAAGGACTAACATATCTATTTGGGTACAAATAGACATTTTTCGTAACCTGTTGAGAAATGTCAATGCATAAGATAGGTTACTTTTTTTGGCTTTCAATATACAGTAACAGTTATTAAACCCATATTTGCATGTCCTATGATTTGCTATCCGTATGTATGTGTGTGCAAAGGGATATGTTGCTGCATTCTGGGTTTGTTTGTGTTTGTGTACAAAGAACACACATGCCATACATGGCATGCAAACTTTGTGTTTGGTTGTTTATATGTTTTGCCTGTTTTTAATGTATTTTTTTTTACCTTCATGCCTTTTTGCTGCTCCCGTGTGTGACGACCCTGTACTGTCCTGAACGTCTCCCAGAGGGTACAGAAGGCAGCCAAAATCAAGAAAAAGGCGGTGTGTAAAAAAAAAAAAAAGACAGATAGAAAAAGAACATGCCTTTTTTTACCATCTACTCCATGTCTGTGTTCCTCATCTTTCATAAGTTCTGGTTCATACAATGTGACCTCTTAAAGTCTAACTACTGGCAAACCAGCCACTCTGGGCTGCAAGTGACGCATATTAAAATTTTGAAGATACGAGTCAAAATTTCAAATCTGTTTTGCACAGACTGCACTTTTAACCTTGTAGCTATAGTCATCCGTGTTTACTACCATTTCAAATTGCAGTAACACAAAACAAAAGCAAGAATTTGAGCAGAAATGCACTGACAGGTAAATGATTGGCATTCTGAGACAGCCTGACAGCTGGTTAAGTGTTGCCATTGTGTCATTTTACTTACCCGTCTGTCATTGCATCACCCTGCGCTCCACCTCACTGCACCGAATGGGTCTCGCTCTTTTTTTTTTCTTTCACTCGCTCTCTAGTGTCAATCATCTCATTACTTCAAACCTCTGCATGGCTTCTACTTATCACAGGGGGCTGTAAACCCAGTGATTATTTGTCTCTTGGCCTGATTACCTCACTGTGTTTCTCAGTTATAGGCTTTCAACAGTTTTCTGAATTGTTTTGATTGTGAGACGCACTTAGTCACCATTGCCCAGCAGTAATCAATTATTAATTCGCCAGGTTATTGATAGCTAATGCAGTTTCACATTTCCAATCCATATGTTCTTTGCACCTGAGCATACCATATTGTTTCCCATGGGCTATTAATGGAGGTTAAGCATAGCCCTCCCATGTGGACAAGTTTATGCTAGTGCATGATTTATGAATAAGCATTTAAAATGCTTTCATTAGGGGTTTGAGAGGTTGTGCCTTTTCTTTAGGTCTTCTCATCATGAGCCATTGTGAGTTATGGCTTTGTGACCACTTGGAGGTATAGGGGGTTTGTTTTTTATATTTTCGTTCTTGCTTTTTTGTCAGCAGAGTCCAGAGGGAGACGCTCAGACTTTGACGGAGGTGGATCTTTTCATCTCAACTCAAAGGATCAAAGTGCTCAATGCAGACACCCAGGTGAGTTCATGCGGCTGTTTCAAAATAAAATCTGAAAAGATCAACCCAAAATAAAAAGAAAAGGTAGAGTTAATGGAAGCACATTAGTGTAAGTCATTCACTGACTGCTAATGGTTCAGTACTTGAATGTTTTTCTGAGCAAATAAGCAGATAAAACAAACAAATAAGCCCCAAAGCGAAATGTAGCATATACTGGTTTAATATCCCTGTTGCTTGTTTTCTTCATTAATAATATATATTTGATTACAAAGTAATTTTTACAAGATCATTTGTATATTATCTTGATTTCACGGACAGGGACTTTTTACACTATGTAGTGTAACGCTAAAATTGTATATATGTTTTTGAGACAGTAAAAATATTGTTTATATATTTTGTTAAAAGACACATGCTCTCAACTGCACTCTTATATACACTACCAGTCAAAAGTTTGGACCTGGGGCGTTGCTAGACCCTTTTTACTGGGGCACGTAAAATCTCCCCAGTAAAATCTCAAATTTGAGTTATAATTTACTTTGCTAATCCCAAAATAAAGACATTAAACTATATGCAACAACTGAATTAACGCTTCTAAAAGCAATGCAGTTTAACCGAAGACTATGCACGCAGATATCCATGCCCCTTAATTGTGTTGTAAATGCAACTGGCTTTCAAAAAAGAAAAGTGATATGAGTAATGGGGGGCCTGTGCCCCGGTAGAGCTTTAGGTCTAGCAACTCCACTTTGGACACACTTCCCCATTAAAGAGAATGGGGAAGTGTGTCCAAACTTTTGACTGGTAGTGTATACTGTATATACAATTTCTTTATTTATACCACAAATCTCTTCTCAAATCTGATTGGCTGAAAACCTTCTCCAGCAGTGCAGTATTCCAGTAATATCAACAACCTAACCATTTCACCGTTTGTGTCACTCCAGTATAATTTTACAATATTATTACTGTTTTTGTGTCATGGAATGTAGTTTCAGAAGATTTTTAGGTGAGAATGTAGTTGTTTAGACCTCAAATATGTGTTTATATATAAAAATAGCACTTATTTGATCATTTGTATAGATGTTTCGGGGATGTGAGCTCCAGGTCGTCAGCAGCCGTCAGCAGCAGCTCAGCGCACATGAACCCACCGAGAACAGCTTTATCTTAGAATCCTTAGGTAGATTGTGTTACACGAGGTGTAATTTCTTTTGCTTATATTAAACAAGCAATCTTTGGTCTTACTAATCTATTACTGGTTCCAAAGCAAATCTATTTGCCTTTGGAGCAAAGTTAAGTTCCATTTTTTACTTTACATTAGGCAGCACAACTGCTCCCAACATTGATAATAAAAGCAAAAAAAAAAAAATCTGAATATTAGAAAGATTTCTGAAGGATCATATGGCGCTGATCAAGTAAATGCACCCTTGATGAGAATAAGAGAACTCTTTAAAAAACATTAAAAATCTTACTGATCCCAGACTTTGGAACGGCAGTGCAACTAATATGCCATATTTGGTGTGAAAGAAAGAAAGAAAGAAAGAAAGACAGAAAGAAAGAAAGAAAGAAAAAGAAAGAGATAAAGAAAGGGTCTGTTAATGATTATGATTTCATCTTTAGAAATAGTTACATTATTCTACTAGTTCTAAAATGACATTTTAGAATTAGTAACAGAGGCTTGGGCTAATCTTTAAAAATGTCAAACAGAGATTTGAATCCATAGCGGAAGGAAGTAGTTCCACACATAAGAGGGTTTTATAAAGACTTTTTTCTCTTTTTTATTTACACACTTGTGCCATCAAATTGTTGTATGCCGTGACCTTGTGCCTACAACCAAATCACAGCCATGCTGATATACAGCCATATTGCACAGCTACTCGTGTGATATTGGTCATATGTGACCCTGGACCACAAAACCAGTAGCACAAGTATATATGTAGCAATAGCCAAAAATACATTGAATGGGTCAAAATGATCGATTTTTATACAATTTTTCTTTTTAATGCCAAAAATCATTAGGACATTAAGTAAAGATCATATTCCATAAATATTTTCATCCAATATCAAAACTTAATTTTTGATTAGTAATATACATTGCTAAGAATAATAATTTGTTACATTTATATAGCGCTTTTCTAGACACTCAAAGCGCTTGACAGTGTCAGGGGTATCTCCTCATCCACCACCAGTGTGCAGCATCCACCTGCGACGGCAGCCATAGTGCGCCAGAACGCCCACCACACACCAGCTTACTGGTGGAGAGGAGACAGAGTGATGAAGCCAATTGGAATATGGGGATGATTCGGAGGCCATGATGGTCAGAGGTCAATGGGCAAATTTGGCCAGGATGCCAAGGTCACATCTCTACTCTTTTCGAAAGACATCTTGGGATTTTTTTAATGACCGCAGAGAGTTAGGACCTCGGTTTAACGTCTCATCCGAAGGACGGTGCTTTTTTTGGCAGTATAGTGTCCCCGTCACTATACTGGGGTGCTAGGACCCACACAGACCACAGGGTGAGCACCCTCTGCTGGCCTCACTAGCACCTCTTCCAGCAGCAACCTAGTTTTCCCGGGAGGTCTCCCATCCAGGTACTGACCAGGCTCAACCCTGCTTAGCTTCAGTGGGCAACCAGTCTTGGGCTACAGGGTGATATGGCTGCCAGTACTAGTAACTAGTAATATACATTGCTAAGGACAACTTTAAAGGCAATTTTGTCAATATTTAGATTTTTTTTGCACCCTCAGATTCAGAAATATTGTCCTATCCTAACGAACCCTATCTCAATAAAAAAAAAAGACCCTTATGGCTGGTTTTGTGGAACAGGGTCACATAGATAAAGTTATTGAGGCGGAATGGCCAAAATATGAATCCTCAAGACGTAGAGTATACAAAATAGGAATTCTCAAGGCGTAAAGTATACATTATAAATTATAAATCACTTTTGGAAAAAAGAAGGTAAATCATATTTGAATTAATGAAATATTAATGCGAAGAGAGCGCTCAGCTATATTACATAACCTTTTGTTACATAACTGACAAAAAACACGTAATGTGCATCTGTAGAGAGAAGAGATGCACATATGATCAGGCTTGTAGACAGTTGTTGGTGATGAGAGCTTAATAACGGTTGTAAGCTTTGTGCTTAATCTCCAGCTGCACATTTTACACATGCTGTACAGTCAACAGCTCCTCCTTTTCCACACTAGTGTTACTGTAAGCATAAGGTAGGAAGAGCAACATGCTGTTTTAATGGTACATTTAGTATCTTGGTACTGAGTAACATAGCTTTGTGTATTGCTGCCATTATGTGTATGAGTTCTGAGTGAACAGCAGTGAGTGGGCAGGCTGGCACGGACATTTCGTTATGTGCTGCAATGCAGTGTCAGTCCTCACCCTGCCTGTCACATCTCACTGTGAGTCTCTATTGGCTGTTACAGATTCATTCCAGTGCCTTCAAGGTTGTATTGATATTTCGTAGACATTCAAAGTACTCTGGAAGACTGAAACTTTTAGATTTAATTCAGCCCAATCTGCTTCGCACACAGAATCCATTCAAACTTTAAAATCGACTATTAAAGTTTGATTGTCTCCCACTTACAATGATAGAATATTCAGCATCTAAAATATAACTGATAGTGATGACATAATTGTAATATTTGCATACTGAATTGCAATTTCTTATTACATATTTTTGCATATTAAAGTATAATTCATCTTTTCTTTCTCGCTTCTATTTAACCATATCACTTTTACATTGATAACCAGGCTGGTAATGGATTACTTGGCTACATGTAAATATAGCTTAAGACTGTGTGTGGATTCTGGTTCACAGCCAACTGAAAACCAAACGGATTCTTTGTATCATGACAATGACAAAGCATCTCAGAAGCAGAATTTCAGTAAGACAAAACCAAGCAAGCACTGTTTTTTTCTTAATGTAACCTGGGTGTTATTATTGAATAGCAGAGGAAGCCTTTTTAGCACTGCGTATCGTCATCTGCTAGCTGTATATAAAATATATGCATTAAGTTAAAAGGAAGGGTTATTTATAAAAATGATCCTTGAACTGATAGATTGTGCTTCACGTAGTCTTTGAAGTAAACATGTCACATATTACAGTCCTATCATTTAAAGAAGAGCTGTGGCAAAATGAAAATCCCACATATGACCTTTGTGTGCATTGAAGTGAAATGCTGCATGAATTTCCTCTGTGCTCTGGATCATTAATTCTTTCAGCTATTTGATGATTTTTTTCTTTTTTGAAATATATATGAGAGTGCATGTCATGCATGCTGTTTCTTGTGCTGCTCATTCACATTTAGAGATCCAGTTCATGGAATATCAAATGTACTATACAGTGTCTCAGTAAGAACAGCATTCAATACAATTTCAAGGTCATCTTCTCTTTACTAAGTAGGCATGGCTGTAATTTTACTGTTTAAATATCTGGGTTAACCCAATACGGCTGTAAGCTTGTAGCTTCAAACAGATCTTCCTGAAGGGAGATTCATGAATAGGAGCGTTCCGGAAACCCACTGTGCATTCTCTTAACCTCAGGGTGCTTCTGGAGGCTGTCCCTAAGAAAATGTAATGTAAGCCCATTTGGATAAGAAAGTCTGTGAAATGATAAGTAAGCTGCTCAATAGGATTAAAACACAGCCTTAACTCTAGTCTGGTGTAATATATTGGGAGGTGTTGCCACAGAATGATAAGAAGGAATCCTGCTTATACTCTCTTGGTTGTTTCGTAGGAGACCATGATGGATAACGCTTTGCGTACCATCTCCTACATTGCTGACATCGGGAACATTGTGGTTCTAATGGCAAGACGCCGCATGCCACGCACCGCCTCACAGGACTGCATCGAGACGACCCCTGGAGCCCCCGAGGCCAAGAAGCAGTACAAAATGATATGCCATGTATTTGAGTCCGAGGATGTAAGTGTGACTAATTTTGCTTTCTTTTTATAATCAATATACTCATACCAGAAAGTCAAAAGGACAAAAATACATTTTGCCCACTTAAAGGGTTAGTTCACCCAAAAATTAAAATTTTGTCATTTATAGAATTTACTCACCTTCATGTTGTTCGAAACCTGTAAGAGCTAGATATTTCTGATTAAATCCAAGAGCTTAGACAGCAACGCAACTACCACGTTCAAGGACCAGAAAGGTAGTAAGGATATCATTAAAACAGACCATGTGACATCAGTGGTTCAACCGTGATTTTATGAAGCTTCGAGAATACTTTCTGGGGCCTTGAACATGTCAGTTGCATTGCCGTCTATGCTAAGCTCTCTGATTTCATCAAAAATATCAATAATAATTTGTGTTCCAAAGATGAATGAAGGTCTTACAGATTTGGAATGACATGTGGGGGAGTAATTAATGACAGAATTTTGTGATTTGTAATATGATTACCTTTTATAGAACAAAATGTAAAACTTTTAAAAACTGTTGGCAAAAATGTTGGAACAGATGGTAATGTAAAACTGTCCAAACATTTAATTTGTATATATACACCACTGTTTAAAAGTTTGGTTTCAGTCATTTTTGAAAAATATTTTTTAAAGATGTTTATGCTTATGCTTGACAAGGCTGCATTTATTTGATCAAAACAGTACAAAACAGTAATATTGTGAAATGTTATTACAACATTCATAATAACTGTATTGTAATTTAATCATGCAAATAATAATTATGTAATTTATTCCTGTGATGGTAAAGCTGAATTGTCAGCAGCAATTACTCTAGTCTCAGTGTCACGTGACCCTTCAGAAATCATTCTAATATGCCAATTTTGTGCTCAAGTTACATTTCTTATTATTATGTTGAAAACAATATTTTTGTGGATACAGAAATACATTTATTTTAGGATTCTATGATGAATAGACAGTTCACATGAACAGCATTTATTTAAAAAAGATATAATTTGTAACATTTAGAGCTGGTTTCACAGATAGGGCTTAGACTAAACCAGGATTAGGCCATCTTGAGACAAATCAGGGGCACTGACACATTTTAAGATTAAAGGAGAACTCCGGTGTGATATTGACCTAAAGTGCATTGAATCATGATACCGAGTGTGAACGTACCTTGCATATCTCATCTCGGTTTGTGTCCAGCTGTCCGAAATCTGGGGTCAGTTAGCCGATGCTCACAACAGGTTGTCAATGAAAGTCAACAGGGCATCGGAATAGCCATGTAAATAAATCACTGTTTTACGCCATTTACGAGACACAAAGTAGCTCCACACTTCATTGGTAGACTTCCAAGGGCCCTGACATTTAAAACGAGACATTGAGAACTCAGAAAAAGCACCGGTAGTTTATTTACGAGAAGATTTATACAGACAGTACCTGGGAAAGAAAATCCGGTAGCCGCCATCCTGAACTTAGTCACGATAAGTCGAGTGTCGAGCACCAAGGAATTTATCAGGTTATCAACGTATCAGGTTGTAGTTTCCTTCGTGCTCGACACTCGACTTATCGTGACTACATTTAAGATGGCGGTGACCGGTCTGTTCCTGGTGGAACATGTCTGTATAAATCTACTTGTAAATAAACTACCGGTGCTTTTTCTGAGTTCTCAATGTCTCGTTTTAAATGTCAGGGCCCTTGGAAGTCTACCAATGAAGTGTGGAGCTACTTTGTGCCTCGTAAATGGCGTAAAACAGTGATTTATTTACATGGCTATTCCGATGCCCTGTTGACTTTCATTGACAGCCTGTTGTGAGCATCGGCTAACTGACCCCAGATTTCGGACTGCTGGACACAAACCGAGATGAGATATGCAAGGTACGTTCACACTCGGTATCATGATTCAATACACTTTAGGTCAATATCACACCGGAGTTCTCCTTTAATCAGTGCAAGTTTCTTTCAGTTGAAACAGCTCAGATTTACATTTTAGTCTGGGACTAGGCTTATGTCTCTGAAACGGGGGGTTAAGGATGTAACAATATTATCAATATCATGGTATCATCTTGGTCACAATATAGTTTTAAAAATATATTCAAATGGCTTATTCTAACATAAAAGGACTATAAAGTTGTGTTTTGTTCCATTATGCTTCGGCACAGTATCTGTCGAACAAACTAAAACCAAAAGCACAATATGGCACAATAATCCCTTCATCAAGTCTGTTTTCGCTGTGCGTTTCAAAAGCCAAGAGCGTGTATCATTCAGGCGTTCAGTTCATGATCCGGTGTTTTCCCCGCCTCAGAACGGCTCTGTTCACAGTGAAAGCAGTGAACTCGTTTATTGCATGTGCTGAGAGTTTAGCGCATATATGAACGCAACTGCCACTAGTTATGTTTTACTTTTGTGGCAGATGATTACAGCATTTCACTAGATTTGTAGTAAGATGCATTTTTGTAAGCCTGTTTTCACTGAAGCTGGAGTTTTCCGTCAAAATAAAATCTCTCGTGGCATTTCCGGCAAAAAAAAAAAAGCTTAAAAGTGCAGTATAAATTGCTGACAGCTAGCGGTTTAAATGGGTAACGTTACTGCAGTCCAAAATCAAAATATCTTTTTCAAGTGTAGATATTAGATTGTAATTTCCCTCCTGTAGTGTAAAGCAAAAATAATATACCTATGAAATATTCATTTTTTATTCATTTTATAGTGCACTTGTTTTACAATATATGGCTATTACTGTCATAGGAATAACAATAATATAAAATTGTATTATATTCTAATTAGTTTGGCTTCCTAAAACACCAGTGTGAATGTAAGTTAGACTGAGACAGTATAAAACAAAAAAAAAGAGGGTTGAGTCCCCTTTTAAGTTTAGGTGTTGGGTTGGAGCTCTTAATTTTGATCTCTCAAAGTGCATTAGATAGAATAATATAACTTTAAAATGTACAAAATGTTAAAGTTTTTCCAACTCTTCTTTTGTCTTTTTTTTTTTTACTTTTTGAAGAGAATTATGGACTTTATATCGAGATGTTATCGTATTGTGAGATTTTGATATTGTTACATCCCTAGTAACATAACAAATGTCTTTACTGTTTTGATTAATTTATTGTGGTTCCTTTAAAAAGTACTGACCTCAAACTTTTGAACAGTAGTGTATATGTAGAAACGGAGCCATTATTCATCTGAAGCTCAGATCCAGATTCACCTGAGGTTCACAGAATAGCCTCAAAAGTAACCCTGGCTGCAGCTTTACATAATCCTGTTCTAATGGACCTACTTTTCTCTGCTCTACAACACCCTCCTCTGCATTGCAGTTGTTCCTCACTCATGCTGTCTAATTACACTCTTTGATGTTTCAGCCAATGAGTGCATGCACGTCTGTGCGCGCGCCCACAAATGACTCATTTATAGAGCCTTGCACTTCTTTATTTTTACTAAACCTATTTTTCATATCACATCTTAGCAGTGTCACACAATTTATCATATCATATAAGTTGTTATCGTCCTAAAAACAAGTCTAAACTTTGATAACTTTGCGTTGTTCCTCCTTTGAGGCCCATATAAATCAGTAGGTTCTCCGCCTGTCTGATCACTGCTGGTGTGGGTTTTTTTTTCTTTGTGTTTTTATCATGACTGATTTAGATGCTCAATTCTCTGAATATTCCTGAAGCAGCCGTGCTTCCTGTGCAAATCAAAGCCAGCACACATGTTGGGATGTTAGATTATTAATGGTATGACCCCTACCTGTGCGCACAGCGCCTGAGGGGTACTGTTAAATCAGAAAACAGCCACGATCATTAGCAAAGGGAGGGAACTTCTTTTCCGCCGCACCTCTTTAGCATTCTACTGCCGACAGTCTGATATAATAGCCTTTATCCAGCAACTTTTCTACTTCCACAGAAGATTTGAATAAGGTTGCAAAGCTTGAAATAGACTAGTGTATTCACATTTCACAGTGAGCGCTACTGCAGCACCAACGTGCCTTTAAAGACGACAGCTGGCGCTTATGGAAACCGTTCAAAAATATAAACCTGTTCTAGAGAAATCAATGTACAATAATATACTATGAGTGAGCAGATTCACAAAACATCAAATCAGTGAAGTGAAAAAATGACACAGTGTTCATCTGCTGCATTGATTTTCAGTATATAAATGTTTTTCAGCAATTGTCAAAGGCACAGAAACTTATATTCATAACAACTAATGTGCTTCTAGACCAGAGGACAACTGGCCTGGGCCTGATGGAATTTGGTTCCTTGCCACTTTCGCCTTGCTCAGTTCGGACTTAAAATATTGATTTGACTGCACTATTGGTTGAGAACAACACTTGGACTAAATTGAGCTGGATAGTAACACTATTGTCTTCTTTAGACCTTCTTGCTTTGTTTAATAATTGATTAACTTTGCAACATCAGAACTGTTATTGAACTGAATTGAATCAATAGTGAACTGACTTGAGCTGAATAATGACACTATTGAACTCTGTAGAGCTGCGTTATAGTTATATTGAATTTGTTTCATAACCGAACTTTGCAACATTGATACTGCTATTGAACAAAATTAAATCAACACTGAATTAAACTGGACTGAATAATGATACTACTGAGTTCCTTAGAGCTGCTTTATTGAATTTGTTTCATAACTGATGAACTTTGCAACATTGACATTGCTATTATACCAAATTGAATCAACACTGAACTGACTTGAGCTGAATAATGGCAATATTGTCTTCTTTAGAGCTGCTTTACGGATAAAATTGAACTGGTTTCATAACTGATGATTTTTGCAACATTGATGTGACCACTTGCTTTTGTCTTTCAAAAGCTCATAATAAAAGATATGTTTAATGATGTAGATCTGTGATTTAGCCCTCTAGCATGTAACCAAATTATAATGAATGGCAAAATGTATACACAAATAGATTTTTGCAGTTGTTTCACCTGGTTTTCTTCTCCAACATATGCAGGCCCAGCTCATAGCACAGTCCATTGGTCAGGCATTCAGCGTGGCCTACCAGGAATTCCTCAGAGCCAATGGAATCAACCCAGAGGACCTGAGCCAGAAAGAGTACAGCGACATCATCAACACACAGGAGATGTACAATGATGACCTCATCCACTTCTCAAACTCTGACAACTGCAAAGAGGTCAGCTGCCAGATGCTTTCTTCTGTATTATGCGTTCTCTCTCTGTTAGAACACAGCTGACCCGGCACATCAATGCTTTTCCGCTCAATACAAGTGGGATTACTAGAAAGCTGTGGATAGTGATGACAGACAGCAGTGCTTTCATTCGTTGAAAAAAAAAAAAACACCATAAAAACCCAACCTGGTCTCATGACGAAAGCGTACTTCTGGGAACTTTCGCAAGATGCAAAATACATACCACCATGTATGCTTCGTGACATATTTGATGTGAAGTGGTTTCTCTGGAACAGATGAACGTACATATTCTGACTTGAAATGTCCGTTGAGTGTCGCTATAACTTGCTCTGAGACGTTTTAAAATAACGTACTATCTGCACTACACCTAGACCTACCGATAGTGTGAACAAAAGTGGATGTGGCATAAAAACGCAATCGTAAGCATGCCGTTTTAGCTTGTTTTTTGATCTCTTATCTTTCAGCTTTCATCTTGAGTCATGTTTTTCTCGGGATTTGTACCCAAGGATTCCACATGTTAAGTCCAATTCCATGCCGGCTGAGCTACCAAGCAAGCTTGTTACATCTGGAAAATTTAACATATGGAGCTGTAATCACAACTGTGTACGAAAACGATTACAAGTGCTCGGTGTTTTACCGCCTCTAGTGTTCATTTCTGTTGGAAACTGCAGTGATATGTACTTATTGGTACGTATTTCATGTCTTGCGAAAAAGTAGAGGTACGTTTTCGTCATGAAACCAGGTAGCAATAACCACTGGTAACATTTGAGCTAGTTTCTAAAGCAACTGTTGAACTTAGGTGCCCAAAAATGAAAATCGTCATCAATTATTCACCCTCCAAACCTGTAAGAATTTATTTCTTCTGTTAAACACAAAAGATATTCAGAAGAATTCTAAACATTTAGTTTAAAAATCTATTTTTTTTATACTGTGAAAAAAGGGGACCAGTACATGTTTGATTTCCTACATTTCTAAAGGGGTCCTATTATGTCTTTATTTTGTTTTGAGGGTGCATTAGAACATGCTTTTATGCTTGGTGGTTCGAAAATCGCATTATTTTTCACATAATTTACATTATTACAATAACTTTCCCCCCAGGCTGGCACAAATGGCTCGATTAGTTCTGGGTTTGATGAAGGTCCGCCTTCCGAAAAATGAAATGTGTTGTGATTGGTTAGCAGTACCACTGCGTTTCAATTGCAGAAGAGCTTAGACGGCATTTCAGTACTGCTGCGCCCCTTACCAAAGGTCTGTGTACAACTGCACAAGCTAGATTAAAGTGATTCTTACTTCTTTTAATATTGACAATTTTCTTACAAAACACAATTAACAATTAACCGGAGACTGGTGCTTTTCAGACGTGTGAAAGCACAGATGTCTCTTAATAGAAAAATGTGTACTCGGATCATTTTTGGTGTCTGTGATGTTGATCCTAAAAGCTGCTTCTCAAACTACTACTAAAAGTGAAATTAAAGGAATGGCATTAAACAACATTATGCAAAATGGTCAATTAAAATGCGGCAAAGAAGATGTACTGTAAAATCTCTCTCTAAGCACTCAGCGTCAGTCACGTAAATCACAGTTTCAGTTATTGACAGTTTGTTGCAAAGTCCCACCCATTTGAGAGCTCACCCGATTGTCAAATTAAGAAGCCAGTCTTCCAGATGGGACACAATTACAGTGATTTTAATCCCAGTGTCCAATAAATCAGCAAATGCTTTTCCGATGCAAATAGTGCTCTTGGATTCCTAGTTAAGCACAACATCTAAGCACAAAATTATGTGCGCATAGATTTATTAAACCAGATGATGATCAGCATGAAAGTAATGGACGTCTTTATTGAACTTTTATTCTAAATTGAAATTACGATTAGTTCATTTCCAGAATGAAAATTTCTTGATAATTTACTCAACCCTACATCATCCAAGATGTTCATGTCTTTCTTTCTTCAGTCGAAAAAAGAAATTAAGGTTTTTGAGGAAAACATTCCAGGATTTTTGGTGGATTTCCAGGGGACTTCAGTGGGGACAAACGAGTTGAAGGTCAACTTCAAAATCATCTGACGTTGTTTTACTTTTTTTGGTCAAGGGCGTTTGACTTTCTTTGCACGTTCGCTTTGTAAACACTGGTTCGGTACTTCTGCCTACATCACGTGACCTTTTCAACATGATTATGTAATGCGTGACGTCGAGCTAGTGCAAGATGAGCATTTGTGGTTAAAAAGTATATCAATTTTATTTTTATTTAGAAAATTACATCTTTCGCTGAATAAGACCCTTATTTTTTGACTGGGATCGTGTAGAGACCTTTGGAGCCGCATTGAAACCATTAACCTGATGATACCCATTGAAATCAACTATATGGAGAAAAATCCTGAAATATTTTCCTCAAAAAATGTAATTTTTTATAGAAAAAATGTTTATTGAGTGCCAAATCAGCATATTAGCTTAATTTCTGAAGGATCATGTGACACTGGAGTAATGACTGCTAACAATTTGCCATCACAGGAACACATTATGTTTTTAAATGTATGAAAATAAAAAACATAATAATCTTTATAATAATCTTTCACAAAATTTCAGTTTTACTTCATTTTTGATTAAACAAATTTAGCCTTGATGAACATAAGAGACTTTTTAAAATGTGTTTTTTAAAAGTGTCTTTTCAAGTGTCTAGATTATTTGAACAAATGTCACTGCCATACTTTGATCAAATTTTAGAGAAAATCATACACAGTACCTTGCGAAAGTATTCAAATCCCTTTTTCACATTTTATGTTGCAGCCTTGTTAAACTGCTTTAAATATTTTTCTTTCCACATCAATCTACACTCTATAGACACTTTCTACATTAATCTACACTCCATATTGACAAGTTTTTACAACTTTGCAAATGTATTACAATTTAAAAAATGAAATAAGTACATTGCATAAGTATTCATACCCTTAACGCGGTAATTAAAGCACCTTTACAGCCTTTTTGGGTATGATGCGACAAGCAGCCACATCTGGATTTGGCAATTATCTGCCATTCTTCGACTCACCTCTTCACCTCTCAAGCTCTCAAGACGCACATTTTCAGGTTTCTCCAGAAATGTTTGATTGAGTTCAAGCCCAGGCTGTGGCTGGGCCACCCAAGAGTCATTGTCCTGTTGAAAGGTGAACCTTCTGCTTTTCTTCTACTCTAACAAGTTCCTCAGTCCCTACCGCTGAAAAACAACCCCACAGCATGAGGCTGCTACCCCTATACTTTACTTTTGAGATGATCCTGTGCAGGTGATGAGCAGTGCCTGGTTTCTTCCAAAACATGATGCTTGGAATTGCGATTCATCAGACCAAAGAATCTTGTTTCTCACAATCTGAGAGTTCTTTAGGTGCTTTGTTGCAAATTCCAAGTTGGTTTTTATCTTCACTAAAGAGAAGATTGTGTTTGGCCACACCGTCGTAAATATCGAATTGGTGGAGTGTTGCAGTGATGTTTGTCCTTCTGCAAGTTTCTTGAATCTGCATATATGATTATGGAGCTCAACTAGAGTGACCATCAGCTTCTTAGTCAGCAGTTTACCCAAGACCCTTCTCCATCGAATGCTCAGTTTGGCCAGGAGGCCAGCTCTAGAAAGAGTACAAGTTGTTCCAAACTTCTTCCATTATGGATAATGGAGACTACATGCTTCTGTGAACCTTCAATGAACTCAGATTTTTTCCCCTAGATGTGTGGCTCAACACAATCCTGTCTCTGAGCTCTACAGGCAGTTCTTTTGACCTCAGGGCTTGGTTTTTGCTCTGATATGCATTTTCAGCTGTTAGACCTTTCCCAAATCATACCAATTCGATTGAATTTGCAACAGGTTAAGTCCACTTAAAGTGTAGTAACAACTATAAGATATATGAATGCCTCTGAACTAAATTTGAAGTGTCCCAGAATTATGCAGTGGAATCAGTTCAATTTTTTATTTCTCATAAATTTGCAAAGTTGTTACAAACGTGTTTATTACTTTGTCATGATGGTTTATGGAATGTAGATTAATGTGGGGAAAAAGTTATTTAAAGCAGTTTAACATGAGGCTGCATCATAACAAAACCTGAAAAAAAAAAACGAAGGGGTTTGAATACTTCCGGAAGGCACTGTATTTTGCATGCAGTCCAGGTAGGACCACGGAACCAGTGCACCATGTAACTAAATTCTGAATTCCCAAAGCTGTTCTCTATAACACATACTGTACACTAGAGGTCGAGGTTGTGCTATTTTCAACTCCCACACTGTCAGTCTCATGTTATCAACTGAGTGAAATTGTTTCCTTAATTGCTTTGTTCTTTTATGGCCTTTTATTGGCAATCAACTACAATCCCTTGCCTACAGTATGCCTCTGTCTCACTCTCTCTATCTATCTTTTTCCTCCTACAGTTGCAGCTGGAGAAGCAGAAGGGGGAGATTCTGGGCATAGTTATTGTGGAGTCTGGCTGGGGCTCTATCCTGCCCACCGTCATCCTGGCCAACATGATGAATGGAGGCCCTGCCGCCCGTTCTGGGAAGCTCAGCATCGGTGACCAGATCATGTCAATCAACAACACCAGCCTGGTGGGGCTGCCTCTCGCCACCTGTCAGGGAATCATCAAGGTGTGCAAAGGGGTTGGGCTGTCACAGTGCGCAGTGGGCTGAATCTTGGCTTGCCCATGAATCCATCTGTGTTATTCTGAGTAGCTGGTTATTAAGGGTCTGTGGTTTAGGGCTGCTAAAAGTGCTTACAATCTTGATTTCCTATTGCTATGATCCCAGTGTAATAATAACAGTGCAGGTGTGATCGTATTAAAAAAATATAATCGCATTTATGTTTTGTATATTTCTATCAGGGCCTGAAAAATCAGGTGCAGGTGAAGCTAAACATCGTGAGCTGCCCTCCTGTAACCACAGTTCTCATTAAGAGACCAGACCTCAAGTACCAGCTGGGGTTTAGTGTGCAGAATGGCATTGTGAGTATGGAGGAACAGGAGGTCTGAGATAAGCTACTGAAATATAATTCTTACTGTTGAGTCCCAACTTTTATTTTGTGCTTCTCAGATCTGTAGTTTAATGCGAGGAGGGATTGCAGAGAGAGGGGGCGTGCGGGTTGGACATCGTATTATTGAGATAAACGGCCAAAGTGTTGTGGCCACGGCACATGAGAAGATCGTCCAAGCTCTCTCCAATTCTGTTGGCGAGGTGAGTATTATACATATTCTAGCATTCGAAAGTTTTTGAAAGAGGTCTCGTATGCTCATCAAGGCTGAATTTATTTATATATAATATTAAAAATTATTACAATTTAAAATATCTGTTTTCTATTTTAATATATTTAATATTTATAGATATATTTGAATATATATTTTATTATTTATTTTAAAATTTAATTTGTTCCTGTAATGGCAAAGCTGAATTTTTAGCAGTCATTTAGGGCCCTATGAAATTCGTTTAATTTTTTCCCAAATTCCATTTTATATATATATATATAAAAAAAAATTTTTCCTGGATTCCATTTTTTTCTGTTTTAAGCACTTTAAGCAGTCATTTAGGGCCATATGAAATCTGTTTTATTTTATCCCGTATTCCTTTTCATTTATTTTTTTTAAAAGGGTGTTTTTTCTATTTTATTTTTTCTGGATTCCATTTTAATTTTTCTGTACTCAATTTTAAGCATTTTCAGGGCCCTATGAAATCCATTATATTTTTTCCCAAATTTAGTTTTATTTATTTTTTTAATAAAAGGGTATTTTTTTTCCATTTCATTTTTTCTGGATTCCATTTTCTTCCATTTAAATTTTTCGTTTTATTATAAATAATCCGTTTTATTTTTCCCCAAATTAAATTTTTTCTGTTTTAATTTTCCTGGATTCAGTTTTCTTCCGTTGAAATTTTTCTAGACTCTGTTTTAATGGTTAAATATTAATCAAAAAGCATGTCTAATTAATCAAACTCATGAAACTTACACAATTCAACAGCAATTTATTAAATGTTTAATAAAAATGACATCTTTAAGGTTCTATAAAATACTTTTTTTTTTAAATTAGGTTTTATTTTTACCAAATTGTATGTTTTCCTTTCATTTTCTGGCTTCCATTTTAATGGTTTTATTCTATTTGAATAATCAAAAGCATCTCTAATTAATTAATTTTATGAAAAAAAAAATTTTTATTATTTTTTTTAAGTATTTATTCAGAAACACAGTTTTGTGTATTTACATTTTTCTGGTAAATATTTTATCTTGTTAATATCCTTTAAAAAATAATGTTTTAAGAATAGTTTCATTATTGGTAGTAATAGTACTATCCTTACATGAGGTATATATTTTAGACAGTTTTTTCAAGTTAAACCAAACTTTTATTTTGATGGGTTGCTGTGAAGACCTTTCTGTTTGTATATATGACGACAGTTTTTCTCAAAAGAAACGTGACTCTCAGAGCAGTTCTAGAGATTATGTTTGTGTGTTCATTTTGAGGCGGCAGAGACTTATGGAAGGCCAAATGGTTAAAAAAAGTGAATTTTAACACGTCAACAACATGTAAAATTGTTTACACGTGGAAAAATGTGTTAATGCACAAACACGAAATATGCGTATAATACATGTTGCTGACATGTTAAAATTCCTGTCTCTGAACTATTTGGCCTTCCATAGAGGCTGAAAACACCATGAGCAGCAATGTGCACTTTAGTAATTTTATGTGTGTAGTAAACGAAACAGTGCGTCTGTGCCATTCATTCACACAGAGCCACGCAGAACATGCGAGATTGCAGGATACTTTTGATTTATTCATCCAAAACTTGACAAAATCTGTGACATTCTGCATTAAAAAGTAAATCCATTTTTATGACTGGCGTCCGCGATTCCATCCACATTTTCCACATTGCGGAAATCATAGGGCTCTAGTCATAACTCTAGTCTTAAGTGTCAAATGGTCACTTCAGAAATCATTGTAGTATGGTGTTTAATTTGGTGTTTAAAGTTGTGCTGCTTACTATTTTTTGTTGAAATCGTGATTTGGGATTCTTTGATGGATTGAAAGGTCAACAGAACTAAATAAAATTTTATTTGGTAATATTATGAAAGTCTTTATTGAAAGTCTTTTTTTTATCGATTTAAAACATCCTTGCTAAATAAAAGTATTAATACTTAAACAAAAAATCCTATTGACACCAAACTTTCAAACAGTAGTTCGTTACAAGATATATTAAATAATGTTAGTAGAATAATATTTAGTGTTTAGTGGAATAATATATAGTATAATAATGCTATCAGTGCTTTTAAGTAAAAAGAGCTCTTTGGTTTTCCCGAAACAGATCCACATGAAGACTATGCCAGCCGCCATGTTTAGACTCTTAACCGGTCAGGAGACGCCCATGTATATATGATCCGAGGTGGACTTCAGCCGAGATACACAACCCTGGGCACTGGGAAATGTCAGAATGCAGCAGTCACCGTTCTCCTTTTATCTTCACCAAAAATAACTCCCATCACTCTTGCTGTCTGCTAACGTTACTTAAGAGATATGGTGTGTCATTTCTGCATAGTGTGGATTTTTTTGATTTGTCATGTCTGCTCTTGGGTGTGTGCATAAGTCAGATGATAAAGAAGATGGAGTCGATGCATCTCAAGTCCTTTTCCTCCTGAGGAACATTCGATTTTGACGCTACTCTTTAATTTATTTACAGTTATGTACGTGTGGACGTTGTTGGAGATGCAAGTTTGTTTTGTAAATATGTAATCGTTATATCAATATCAGAAAGGAATGGAAAAGCCAGAGTGAGAAGTCCAGACAGGAGAAGCCCAAAACATCCCGCCTAGCGACCATTCCAGAATGTTCTGACATAACGTAACGTAAGTTATTGGATATTACACTTGATCCATTTCAGTTGTTCAGTTGAATTTGACATTTATTCAAATCAAATGCACACTAAACCAGTACACGTTCCCTTACATACAAATAACTGAATTTACTACAGCAAATAATTACGTGGCATGACCATTTGTTCAAATATGCTCAATAAGTACATACTCATCGTACAGTGAACTTTGCAACAGACTTTATGAACAGAGGAGAATCGTTTCACAGCTTTCGCCAGCCTTCATCAACGGATAAATGTCATCTAGTGGGCATTAAGGAGCAAATTTTGAGAGTAGTTTTTTACACACAAGCAAGTGAATCTTTTGTAAAATACCGTATGTACACAATTTCTGGACTTCTCCCATGCTGTAATAATCAAAAAAACGTTCTCTTGCCATGCTGTAAATGAAGTTTGTTTCGAACACAAAAACATTGTATGAAATTTAAGAGTTTATTTTTTACGTGTGCTTTTTTTGTGTATGCCCAGCTGCAACTCATTCGAGTCAGTGGTGAATGTAATAGTGTTGTTAATAGTGCGTCCACTTCCTTAAGCAGTATTAGAATGTCTGTACATAAACGTTTACCTTGTTTAGTACTGTGTCCACGTAGGAATCACTGTTAGTCTCATTTTATCTTTGTCAGGCTTTGGCCTTGGAGAAAATAAGAAGACACTGTGACCAAAAGCCTTACCGCCGAGTAAGAAAGCTTTTGAAAAAGAAAAAAGAGACATGAAACAACTAATAATACATGAATACCTGTCTGCATGCATCTTAAAATGACACCATGGCTAAATAACAATAAAGTGTAACATAAGCCCTTCATGTTGTGTTAACTTTGATTCTCTTGGTTTATTTGTGACCCTGGACCACAAAACCAGTCATAAGGGTCGTTGTTTTGGAAATTTATAGATCTGAAAACTGATTGAATAAGCTTTCCATTGATAATTTTGACAATATTTGGCTGAGACACAACTATTCGAAAATCTGGAATCTGAGGGTGCAAAAATATCAAAATATTGAGAAAATCGCCTTTCAAGTTGTCCGAGTTCTTAGCAATGCATATTACTATTAGAAAATTAAGTTTTGATATATTTACACAATATCTTCCTGGAGCATGATGTTTACTTAATATTCTAATGATTTTTGGCATAAAAAAATCGATCATTTTTACCCATACAATGTGTTTTGGGATATTGCCACAAATATACCCATGCTACTTAAGACTGATTTTGTGGTCCAGGGTCACATTTGGGAACTAAAGGATTGCTGGAAGCCTGAGTGGGTCATACAAAATCCATATCCATGCCAACCACTTCTAACAGTGGCCAGCTTCCAAACTTTAAAATAGCTCCCTCGCCTCATATTACGGACCTAACGAGCACAGATTTGAGTCTCACAGTTGGAAATCAGTTCAGCCAGCTCACATTTCTCAGACATTGACATAGTCAAGAAAAGAAAAAGAAAAACAGCTAATAATGAAACTCCTTTATCTGATCTACGCAGAGATGAGAGGGACATTGCCAAGCTTTATAGCAAGATTGCGAGACAGGCTATTTGTTAAAGAGTGTGTGAGTTTAATAATCCTCCACCAATTTTGAGGATCACTGCACCCCCTAGAGGATATTAAAATACACTACAACCTTTTCACGAACGTTTAAGTATAAAACAAAGGAACAAAAACATGCCCATCTATTATTAGAGTTTCAAAATATCAGAACTGCTGTATTCCTAAAACAGATCTCATGGGTTTTGGTCATTCTTATCACATTTTAACATGACTTTAACGGCAAGCCCCTGCCGTGACTTCTCAAAGGCCTCCGCAGCCTGCTCCAGTGGGAATCAGTGGGTGACCAGGGGCTTGACATTCAGCTTCTTAGAAATAGTTTCATGCATACATATAATCTTTGTAAAGTTGTACAGTTTAAGTCAAAAGTTAACATACACCTTGCAGAATCTGCTAAATGTTAACGTTTTACATATAGTTTACATATAGTCCACAAGAGAAAATAGTTGAATTTATAAAATTGACCCCGTTCAAAAGTTTACATACACTTGATTCTTAATACCGTTTTGTTACCTAAATGATTGACAGCTGTGTTTTTTGTTTAGTGGTAGTTGTTCATGAGTCCCTTATTTGTCCTGAACAGTTCAACTGCTCACTGTTCTTCAGAAAAGTCCTTTAGGTCTCACAAATTCTTTGGCTTTTCTGCATTTTTGTGTATTTAAACCTTTTCCAACAATGACTGTATGATTTTGAGATCCATCTTTTCACACTGAGGACAACTGAGGGACTCACATGCAACTATTACAGAAGGTTCAAATGCTTACCGATGCTCCAGATGGAAAAACGATGCATTAAGAGCCAGGGGGTGAAAGCTTTTGAATGGAATGAGGATGTGTAGCTACATTTTTGTTATTTTGCTTAAATATCAACTTTTTTTTTTCATTTAGTACTGCCCTTCAGAAGCTACAGAAGATTCTTACATGTTCCCCAGAAGACAAAATAAGTTAAATTTACCCTCATCTTTAAATTCCAAAAAAAGCATCATTTTTCCTTCTGAAGCATCAGTGAGTGTTTGGATCTTCTGTAATAGTTGCATATGAGTCTCTCAGTTGTCCTCAGTGTGAAAAGATGGACCTAAAAATCATACAGTCATTGTTGGAAAAGGTTTAAATACACAAAAATGCAGAAAAGCCAAAGAACTTGTGAGACCTGAAGGATTTTTCTGAAGAACAGCAGGCAGTTTAACTGCTCAGGACAAACAAGGGACTCATGAACAACTATCTCTAAACAACACAGAATTAAGAGTCAAGTGTATGTAAACTTTTTGAACAGGGTTATAAATTGAACTATCATTTTCTCTTGTGGACTATATGTAAATGTCCTTTAAGTGAAAAATCTTATTCAGGTCAGTACTAAATAAAAAATTACATGCATTTTGTAGGATCCCTCTTATTTTGGTAAAATAATTAACATTTTGCAGATTCTTTAAGGTGTATGTAAACTTTTGACTTCAACTGTATGTGAATTTCCAGACTTACGTATTACAGTAGTGGAATACACCTCTGATGTCAACTTCTCTGACAGATGCACTGAGAAGAGGCATGGTGGTTTTCTGAGCACCAAACTCAACCAGCACCACAACTCCTCCAGAATGAGTAACCTAGACAAAAACACCATCATTAGCACAAAAACAAGGTTTAAGTATTATCTATGATTTCAGCACGAATACTTTCTGCAGTATGATTTTGTTTTTGTCATTAAACTCACATAGATGGCTGTCTGAATGCTGCTCTGCACTCCAGTGCATTCTATGCTGATTTGCGGCATGCAACCCAGCATTCCCTCCACTTTGGTTCATCCTCTTTCTTCACATGAAGCAGGAAGTCTGCCCCCATCTCTTTAGCCTTGGCAAGCCGACCAGAGGACAAGTCTACAAATACAGCTAAAAAACACACTTCATTCATATACACAATTTATACAAACATAATTCCCTTTTATACATACTGAATATATACATTACCACTTATCAGCACTTGTGAAGCACCCATTGTTTTGGTCACCAATAAAGACACTAGTCCAATTGGTCCCATGTTGATAAAAAAAAATATATATAATAATTTTTATTTTTTGCTAGAATCAGTCACATATCCCAGAAGTCGTGTTACACAGATAGCATTCTGAAAATATAGCATATTATCAAGTGATAATAAATTAATAAACATCAGCTGTTTTACTTTCCTAACACACTAAGTAGCAGTGGCCATGTAGTCAGAGGTCATTACACTGATTGGCTTGTTAATGTGTAACAGATGCATAAACACGTGCAATCATTACACACCACTGACCTGCACTGGAGACAAACACTGAGCTTTCAAGAGTGACTCCTGCCCTTCTGCCTACTGAGAGGGGTTGAATCAGGGCTCCCTCCTCGTGGGTCAAGTTATCAGGATTATGATTAAAATTCATAGAATTAATGTGCCATGGCCTCTCTCATTATACACCTCCAGTCAACATTTTTTGAAAAGTAAGATCTTTAATGTTTTTTATAGAAGTTTCTTCGGCTCATCAAAACATGCAATTATAAATTACAAATGCAATGCATTCAAACTAAAAAAAAGAATTAAATATCATACCAGCCTGAGATTTCCTTTAGAGTGCAGAACCACAGAGAGGCTGTCTTTTCTTCACTCACACATACAGAATGGCTGTTCAGTAGGGTCCATTCTCATAATAATTTGGTTCTGTCTTGAGCACAAACGCTTTCCCTCACACACCGATGCTACTTTTTGGCAGAACAAATCGTCCTATTTTCTCAGGTCATTGAAATCAAATCGATCAAAAGTATCTTTGTATCATGAATCTTTGGTTCAGTGTTAAGATAAGTAAATTGTAAATAGTAAAAAAGGCCAGTTATTATTATATCATTACATTAAAAACTGCACTCTGACAATGTTGCATAAAATTGCATTTAATACTCATTTTCATGATTATATAATAACAAGAGGTTTGTTTATAAACACTTTGCTAGAGTAAACTGCTACATTAATGCAATTGAGATGATAAATAATTACATCCACTGTGAAAAAGAATCACTGAATTCCTGTAACTGCTGTACCTGAGATCACATGGTAATGTTACTTTTTAAATCAGCTGGATTAAGCAAATGTATTCAAGTGACTGTAGCTAGGCAATAATCAGGTCTAAGAGTCAATCTCATGGGTTTTGGTCATTCTTGTCACATTTTAACATGACTTTAACCCCAAGACCCTGGTGGGTGGTTTCAAAGGCCTGCGCAGCCTGCTCCAGTGGGAAACGGTGGGTGACCAGGGGCTTGACGTTCAACTTCTTGGACGCCAACATAGAAATAGCTACCGGCCAGCTGGGAAAAAACAAAAAAGGAATATGATCAATAAGTGTGTAATGGAATAAACTTTTATTTTGAAATGTACATAAACATTGTACATACTAAAACAAATCTACTTACGTATTACAGTAGCGGAATACACCTCTGATGTCAACTTCTCTGACAGATGCGTTGAGAAGAGGCACGGTGGTCATCTCGGAACCAAGCCCAACCAGCACCACCACTCCTCCAGAATGAGTAGCCTGGACAAAAACACCATTCAAGTATGATTTATGATTTTAGCACGAAAACTTTCTGCAGTATGACTTTGTTTTTGTCATTAAACTCACATAGATGGCTGTCTGAATGCTGCTCTGCACTCCAGTGCATTCTATGCTGATTTGAGGCATGCAACCCAGCATTCCCTCCACTTTTTTGGCCATGTCCTTTGGTCCGTCCTCTTTCTTCACATGAAGCAGGAAGTCTGCCCCCATCTCTTTAGCCTTGGCAAGCCGATCAGAGGACAAGTCTACAAATACAGATTAAAAAATAGACTTTATTTATGCAATTTATACATATATAATTCCCTTTTATACATACTGAATATATACATTACCGCTTATTATTACTTGGGAAGCACCCATGGCTTTGGCCGCCAACAAGGACACCAGCCCAATTGGTCCTATGTTGATAAAAACAAACATAGTCTATTTTTAGCTACTGTTTAAGTCAAAAGTTTGCATACACCTTGCTAAATTGACCAAAATAAGAGGGATCATACAATACAAAATGCATGTTATTTTTTATTTAGTATTGACCTGAATAAGGTATTTCACATAAAAGACATTAACATTTTGAGATCCATCTTTTTACACTGAGAACAACTGAACTTTTTTATGTGAAATATCTTATTCAGGTCAGTACAATATAAAAAAAACATGCATTTTGTATAATCCTTCTTATTTTGGAAAATAATTAACATAATTAACATTTTGCAGATTCAGCAAGGTATGTAAACTTTTGACTTAAACTGTATAACCAGTCACACATTCCAAAAGTGATGTTATACAAATGCGATATTAGCTTAATAAGCAACAGTTGTATTACAGTCCTGGAACACTACACAAAAGTAGCAGTGGCCAAGAAGTCAGAGGTCATTATGCTGATTGGCTAGTTAATGTGTAACAGTTCCATAAAGATCTATCATTGTAGAGCACTGACCTGCACCGCAGACAAACACTGAGCTTCCAAGAGAGACTCCTGCCCTCTTGCAGGCATGAATTCCCACTGACAGGGGTTCGATCAGTGCTCCCTCCTCATAAGTCACATTATCGGGAAGCCTGCAAACACACAAGTATATACATGATTATTATGCAAAGAAATCAAAGCAACATGAATGCTTTCTCATTAAATACAGTAAACCATCCGGTAATAGTGATCTGACTTGTAGCAGAAGTTTGCATTGTGTTTGTAGTATCTGCATAGGTTTCCATCATCTGGAGGAGTGGCACAGAAAAATATGCTGGGAGACAGATTGTAGTGTCCAGATTTAAAGTACTCATCTACTTCACGAGGAACTCCAGGCTCAATGGCAACTCTGTCCCCTGTTGAATACAAAAGAAAATGAATGAAAACTCACTTAATCTGAGTGTAACTGACTTAATATTAAAAACTAAGCCAACTAAAGAGAGAACTAACCTGCTTTGAGGTGCGTCACAGCAGAGCCCACTTTCACCACACGACCAGAGGCTTCATGTCCCAATACCATTGGCTGTTTTAATACATAGTCGCCGATGCGGCCATTCTGCCAATAGTGCACGTCTGATCCACAGATGCCCACAGAATGCATCTGAAGTAACACCTCTTTAGTAAAGAAGGCAGAAAAAAATACAAATATTGAACAATGCATTTGGAAATATTACTAAAAGTGATAAATATATACCATTTGGTCCTGGTTCTGGAATGGGACGCTGTTCCTGTTAAAGATATAGAAAATCTGCATTTATAAATCGTAAATTCAAGGGTTGCAAAATCTTCTGTCTAAATCTAAAATGCACAATGTCATACCAATCTGAGGTCTCCTTTAGCGTGCAGGACGAGGGTGAGATTGTCTTTCTCCATTTTGTTCTCTTATACACGTACAGCCAAACTCTAGAAAACCTAGGTATTCCTAGTACATATACTCATTCAGCTCCTGTACGGATCATGCGCGCTTTCGCTCATATGCACTGACGTCCCTCACGGCCATCCCACTTCTTCCTGTTTTCCGGTACGCCATTCAAGAACATCAAAACGGCGCGCTGTGCAGTTAAAGCGCAGTCTGTACAAAATAACACAGAGAACTGCAATCAGTAACTGCTTTCTGCATTTTAACATTGTCCTTATAGAATAAACAAATAAAAATTCTCCAACGACCTTTCTTGCATTAATATAGTAATCGATAAATATCACTATGCCGGAAGTTGCATGTAACCATGGTGATGATGACGCGTCCAGCTTTATTCATTACCGTCTGTTTTTGTGAATTTTTGTGTTTTTGTTAAATGAGATCAAAATGGACGGGGATGATATCGTACTTGAATGTCTTAACAAACGACAGGAGAGTCTAAACATGAGTCATCGGGATTTAGTAGTTTTGCCATCTGGAATTTCGAGACTTGTTACATTGAAAAAACTGTTACTGAACAACAATAAGCTCATTTTACCACCAGACGAGGTAAGCCATATTCTCAAATGTACTCTTGCTTTCAAAGCAGCTACTCAGAAAGTGAATGAATTCACAGCACACATCACATATGGGCCATCCTAATGATTTGGTCCAAAGTCAGAGTTTGAAACGTCTTGGAAAAAAATGTGTATTTTTCAAAAAAAAAAAATTTTTGTGTGTTTGCAAATTGTATAATATCCAAGGTACACATTTCTAGTAAACATTCTTATGTGCAGTTAATTCTTGCATTGTATTTTCATAAAGTTTTGGTATATTTGTCCTCTCCCCAAATTTGTAATAAGTTTTTTGCTTACATCTTACATTGTGTGTGTGTGTGTATATATATATATATATATATATATATATATATATATATATATATATACACAGCTATTTTGTTAACATTTTTGCAGAGGTAAATCATTTTAACTGGAGATTTGTTGTATTTTGAATACATTTTTTGTAAAAGGCAAAAAAGTTGATTATACTGAGTTTACAGTTACGGATTCAATAGTTTTTCATATAATTTAGTAGTAATTTTGACAAAACATCCCATGTTTCGGTAGTGACAATAATGCTTTGGTAGTGACCACATCACATTACAGACTTTTAACTTGCATATTAAAACACTACTAAAGCATACTAAAAAACGAAGAAATTGAATAACTCTGCTAAAAGTTTGTTTATTTTCCCCAAATATGAGGATTATGTGTCCCCTTTTGTCACTACCGAAACAATGACAAATTTATAGAACAACACCCAAAAAAATCAATGTTAGATTTTAGATACTTTTGAAGCTAGCTCAAAGATGCTAATCAACACATGGTTAGCTAGCACAGTTCTGAACAGTGGTACACATAAAAACTAAATGTTATGGAATAACTTTCAAAAAAAGTGTGCTTAATTGCAGAAAAGGGTGTTCGATAGTGGTAATCCTTAAAGTAACACAGAGATTTTTCAGACTTTTGAACACATTTACCTCAAAATGACGGGGCCTATCTACTCACTATGTAGCTATGAGAGACACATGAAGATTTCCTGATCATAAATGTAGTGGTGTAGTTAAAATCAGTCTTAGCTAATGGACTAAAAATACACTGTTTTGGTAGTGACATAACTTTTTTTTTTTACATAAATTTTAATACTTTACAAAGAAAATATAAAATAAATATATATTTTTAAAGAATTAAAAAGATACTTTTAAAAACAACAATGAAAAAAAAATATTAAATATCATTTTCATAAGTTGAAATTTAGAGGTTAGGGTTTGGGACAGCCACCTCCCAATTGAAAGTACCCAATAAATGATGATTTTACATATTAGGCTTACTGATATTTTAAATATTATTGTGGGTTTCAATAGATAATGTAAACATCTGAGATTTGAATACTTAAATGATTTTTAAATGTGTTTATAGTTGTGGGACAGCAGTTTGGACCAATTCCGTAGGATGACCCATTAATTAACATCTAACATTATTGTTCACTGTAAGCAGAAATCTTGTCTAAAACATTGTTTGCATCCCCTGTAAGATTCTGCATCTGGAAAAGCTTGAAGAACTGATACTGGATAGAAACCAGCTGACCATGCTTCCTGGCAACATTGGATCCCTGAAACACCTGACTTACCTGGGCATAAACCACAACCCATTATCTGTTCTCCCAGAAGCAATAGGTGACCTGAAACAGCTGAGAGAGCTCTGGGCTGTAGGATGCGGTCTCATCTCAATACCATCATCTATTGGTAAACTCAGCATGTTAGAGAAACTTGGGCTCCATAAAAACAAAATTACACACCTGCCGTCACAATTTGGGGGCCTCAGCAGTTTGCAGTGGTTAAACTTGGCTGATAATAAACTCCAAGACCTCCCAGAAGATGTTAATCACTTAGAGTCACTGGTCTTTATGAACCTGGATAAGAACTGTTTTACACACATCCCTACTGCACTAACAGGTTAGAAATTCTTCTTTTAATGAAATGACTAGTTATGGCATCAACATTAGTTTTTTTTTTTTCTGGCTACAGTTTGCTACAAGAAGCTGTTGTACCTTTAATCTGTCACTTTGCTCTTATTAGATATACATTGTTAATGTTTAAAAGACTAACAGTTACTCTTTCACTCTGATTACTATTGCTAATGATTATTAGGTCGAAATCCCTGTTTGGTGTTGGTGCTTGCATGCAATTTTTGTGTTCTGGTAATGTTATCATACCTATTTCCAGACATGGCAAATCTGCAGATCTTGTCTGTACAATTTAACAGCATCAGATCACTGGAGGATTACTTAATCCCTGGATTCAGCAGAATTACAAAGCTTGACCTCAGAGAAAATCCTTTAATAGAAAGACCACCTCACTGGAAGGTAATTAAACATAAACAGAAAATAAACAGGGACACAGTACATCACTTTGATGATATTACTATTGTTACTCTCTGTAACCTGTCATTTCTCTGTTCACATACAGGGATTGGATTTCATATTACTGGGAAAAGTCTGAAGAAGCAGATTCATAGGAGATGAGCTGGGACTGAAAATGAGGATCCATTTGCATTCAGTACTTTTCTCAAAGAAACACGTAAAATATAAGGAATCCATTTCTTATGTTAAGCATATTACATTACATTTATGTGACAATGAGGAGGTGTCACATCATTAGATCTTGAAACACTATGGCCATGGAGAGAGGGAAGAAAATCATAAAGTTCCCCTGAATACTTCTTCATTTGGTCAATGTGAACATATCCTGCACAAGAGACAGAACAATAAACAGTTTCTAAATGTGAGAACATGTGAATTATGAACTTAGTTTTATGAAAGTACTCGGGTCCAGGTTTTGTTTGTTCAATAAGTACCTGAGATCATGTTGTTAACAGGATACAGCCGCATCTCACAACACGAACACACTTTGTTCGGTGATGCAACAGTCTCGTAATTGTCCTGGCTAATAGATAACACGAACATGAAGATAACATGAGGTTAAGCCATGTTTTTATGAAGATAAAGTGCTGCGGTAATGAAAATAATATTTAGACCTTAGTTGTATAGTAAACAGGAACAATATGGAAAAATTGACTACAATAAATCTATGCATTATACTGAAAATCTATAAAAAATTTAGACATAAATAAAAAAATTAAAAATGTTGAGTTAATGCATACCTGTTTTTCTCTCTTCCTGCTTGATCTTCAGGCTCATCAGGCAGACTGTCTTCAGACACTTCAGTATGTTCTTCACACATTACCTTTAAAGGGAAAGTTCACACAAAAATGAAAATCCTGTCATGAATTAATCACCCTCATGTTGTTCCAAAGCCATGTTTGGAACACAAATTAAGATATTTTTTAAAATCTGAGAGCTTTCTGACCCTCCATAGACAGCAAGGGTTCTACCACGATCAAGGTCCAGAAAAATAGTAAGGACATCGTTAAAATAGTCCATGTGACATCAGTGGTTCAACTGAAGCTATGAAGCTTTTAGAAGCGACGAGAATACATTTTGTGTGCAAAGAAAAGAAAAACAGCGACTTTATTTAACAATTCTTCTCATCCTGTCTGCCGCCATTGTGGAGAGTATCACGACACATGTGCTGCGTCCCAATTCGCCTACTTATACTATGCCCTAAAAGTATGTACTCTTTTTGTGAAGAAAAAGTACATACTTTTGAGTATGTAGCAGAATAGTAGGCAAGCTTTGGGACATACTACTTCATAATAACTGCTTCTTTAACGGACGCTCTGTTGCTTAGTTACCTGAATCCTGTCACTGTTTAAACTGCCCTGTCCATCATCACAGTTAACATTATCTACATTTCGTTTAATTTAATTTCCTACCGTATTAGAGAGAAATGAAGAGGCACGTTCTTTCACGAGTCTTTCATGCCCAGACCTCTGCTCGTGTTTGCATAATTATGCATTTAAACGTTAATGACCAAACCTATCATTATAAAAGTTCATAATGTTGCTGCACATGAAATATAACGCGGATAACCTTTAAAAAATTTTTTTTATTGATTATTTATCACTCAAACCCCTTTCTCTACCTGTCCGTTGGTTGCACATATTCTCCATGTTTGTAGTTTAACACTTTTTATGCGTGTTTGTAGTTCTAATCGAATCCTCGTTCAACGCGCAATGTGTTGTGGGCAATATTAGCCGTTAGAGTGTGCATTGATCCGCACTTCGAATTCCGAAGTTAAGTAGTAGACCATCCGGGAATCTTTGGAATACTTTTTTAAACATACTACGATTTGGGACATACTAATTCTATTTTCGAATACTATTTAGGACGGATAGTATGCGAATTGGGACGCAGCAATGCACTTGCTTTCCTCTGAATGTAAACAATGCTCAGCGCATGCATGTTCTATGTCAGCAGCACCACGCGCATGCATTGTTTCCGCACAGAGGAAAGCATGCACATGCGTCATGATATTCTCCAAAATGGAGCTAGGGTGATGCAGAGAAAAACTGTTGAACAAAGTCGTTATTTTGTGCACAAAAAGTATTCTTGTGGCTTCTAAAAATTACGGTTGAACCGCTGATGTCACATGGATTATTTTATTGTCTATGGAGGGTCCGAAAGCTCTCGGATTTGATCAAAAATATCTTAATTTGTGTTCCGAACACAGGGTTTGGAACAACATGAGGGTAATTAATAACAGAATTTTCATTTTTGGGTGAACTATCCCTTTAATAGATTGAGAAGTTAATAAATGACATGGATTTAACAGTCAACATGTTCTCCTACCTGGTCATCTGTTTCCCAAATGAACCCTCCAATTTGACCTCTAATTTCTAAAGAGAAATTTTTTTTAACAATATTCAGGCATTTACTATTATTAAATGCAAAAACTACTCATTTTTACATTAGAACTTGTCAGTAAAAATAATAACATGTTTATGGTTTACACAGGACATCTCACCATTCTGGACAGAGTTGGGTGGCAGAACATAGAGGCCAAAAGGCACAGATTTTACACTCTGGCGGGGTTCACATGCTGACAGGAAATTGCTGTGGAAAACCGTTGCTCTGTCCTTTATGTAGTCCTCGCTTTCATATATCCTAAAACATAAAGTAATCAGGTAAAACTTTGTGGTTTGGGTGCAGTATAGATTTAGAGTACATTATATAGGCTGGTTTCTTTAGTATTTAGTAGTATAACCAAGTCACCCTCAAATAAGAAATGTACAGTAAACAAAATATACCTTTTAGTGTCTTCAGAAGAGGCATCAGCACTGAAAAGGTAATCTGCTGTTTTCCAGGAAGAAAGAGCTCCACCTTCAGAAACTAAAAGAACATACACTCATAATGTAGCCAACACATATTTTAATAGTTAAAGATATAATAAGATAACGTATTTCCAAATATAGTGTTTTCACAACGCGTTATCAATCGGCCATATTGGTGGCACTGAATGTAAACAATGTCACTGAACTGAATGAAACTCGCATATTTTGTGGATTTTTGCTGCTGAAAATGGTCAGTTATTGTCATGTTTTGGGCTGTAGTAATCGATCGGACCAGGAAAAACATTTGGAATACTTTAGACTGCTAAAAGTTATAACAAATCAAGGAGAAGAGTGCAATAAAAGGGGTTTGTGGCTGGCGAAACCAGGGTAGAGCAAGAATCTTGACAACATTTGTGTTTGTTCTTATAATTTCCGGTCAGGTGGGTGAAATATTAGGCTAATATCTTAATTAATACTGCTCGTATGTATCTTTACCACCTATTAACTTAAGTTTGTCAAAATATTGTGCCCCTTCTCCACAGCCCTTCTCTGTATGATTTAGCAGCTTCCACACAATTTCCTGTGGTTTAGACAGCATAAATTAGCAGAACAACTATTCAGTAGTACATTAACCATGCAATCAATGCTGTTGTTTACATCTGAGTATCGCCAATATGGCTGCTTATCTGGCTAACTGACCAAATTGTGACGTAAGTGCAAACCCTCTATTCATTATTACAGTCTTTAATTACTTAACATGAGTTATTTTAATAGCATAAATAGCCAAATACTCATTATCTCACCCCAGAAGCTGGTTACATCCTTTTCAACACTGCAGGAGAACCACGCTGTTTTTCCTTTAAACATGTTTATACTGAGGTGTTTATCACTTCAGTTCGCACAGAAACGATTCGCAGGCCTTGATGTTGCAATTATCCTTCTTCAGATGTTACAGGTGAGAAGAACATACAAACTTTGACTGTGTTAGCTATTTATTTTTGTTCAAATGCCAGTTCTCACTTATGCCTAGACATAAATCGATGTTCAAATTAAAGTAATTAAAGAATTACGAAAACAAACACGTGGGCAGTAAAGAAGAAAAGTTCAGATGAATTACCAAGGAAAAATGAAACCGTTCATACGCTAGAATCGACAAGCGTTACTTAGCTCACACACCAGTTCGATTTGTGAACGAATCGTTTTTTTGACTCGAATCTTTTCACTGAACATGTTAAACGTAGAACCAACAAGCGCTCAAACATCGCCTCAGGCCCTAACGGGCAGTCCGGTTCGTGAACGAATCGTTATTTTGAGTCTGATCTAATTACTGAACCTGTTAAACCTAGAACCGACAAGGCCTGAGGCCTTAACGAGCAGTCCGATTCGTGAACGAATCGTACTTTTGAGTCGAATCTTTTCACTAAACCTGTTAAACCATAGTGTTAAACCTACTCACAAAACCGGTCTGAACGATTCGTTCCGAAGTCAACAACTCGAGAACCGAGAAATAACTCCTCCCGACATGTCCGAAATAATGAGTGAGCTAATTGTAGGAACATTTGAAGTAAAAAAAAAAAAGCATCCTTATTTTAAAATGTAATCGTAAATATTTAATAGCCATATGCACCTGCAAATATCTTAGAGCAGAATGTCTGGGACCACGTGATGACGGAGTGACGTAATGACGTGAAAGAATGACTGAAGCATTTTTAATCTGACTTTCCATCATCGATATTTACATCGGTTTTTATATTAATTAAAGAAATGTTAAAGTATTACTAATAATTAATAGTATATCTTCATTACTATTTTAATTAATAGTCTATTATTGTTGTTGTCGTTGTTTGTGTTAAATAATTCCTAGCAGTTTTGATGCTTAATATTGAAATCTCAATACAGAAAAATGTGTTTCATTGTTTTTACTTTTTGCCACAAATGTCCAATAAAATGTCGTATTGTCGTGATAGAAGAGAGCTCTAGCCGTTATTATAATTTCTTCAAACATTCTATTGCTAGTACACTGGGAATGGAGCAGGATAAAGTAGTGTAGTACACGCTCTTGTTCACTAGATGGTGCCAGAACGGCGTGATTTAAGAGAGCGGAATCCGTAGTCACTAGTCAGGCCTTGAAAATTCAACCGCTGATAGAAGGGACAGCAAGAACATATTTCTACCCTCCAGTCAACCCTGGATGATTCAATCTAATGGTTAAAGCTGTTGATCGAATTGCATTTGTTATTGATCGTGTTTGGCTGTGCAGTTTGGTACTTAATTACACGCCAACTATGATTTAGGTAACGTTAAGCTGAGGTTCTTTGTTTATGTCGTGTTTATTCCCCACATGTCTGCTAGTTCGTTTTAAGCTGGCTGAGAGGTTGTTAGGCTGGCACACGTGATTTTACACACGAATTTATTTGTGCTACGAAAGCTATGCTAAAGTTAAACACATTCGTTCTACTCACTCAGGCGATTGCTTAATAATATCTGTCATGTCTTGACAGCCAGTTATTTCATACTGTCACTTTAAGACATGACCAAAGTACACAGAGCCAAAGTGGCCTCTATATCTCCATTTGTATCCACAGCACAGAGAGAAAGACAGTTTCTGACCTTGTGAAGACTATTTGTAAAACTCTAGTGATGTTCCACCATTAATCAAAAGCAGTACAAAAACTTCATCACAGGACTGTTTTAACAAATGCACATTCTTGTTCAGAAAATGGTTTTACTGGTTTTGTGGTGATCTAAACATGTTTTGAGGAACGCAACGCTAGGATTAGTGATTCTGATCTTGCTGTTGTTGAAGAGATTGTGGAAGTGTCTGTCATTATATGCTTTATATCAACATGAGGTTTACCCACAGGTCAGTCATTTATATGGAGTTGGCAGCTGCTGGCACCCACTAAAGGTAAATTGCTTCCTGTTTTTAGTGGACAGCACTGTCATGCAGTCTTGTGTTTTATGTCTCCAGAAGTCTATTAGAAAAAGACAACTGTACAGTAGAACAATAATGTGATATCTGCTGGGTAATTGTGGATTCCTGCTCAGATGAGATTCCTGTCACAAAGGTTTCAGTAGGTTCACCTCAAGTAAAATCACACAATTATTTTTTTACTGGAATCTACAATGCATTGTGCACCTAAAGGTTTTGAACAGTAAGATTTTTAATGTTGTTTTTTTTTTTTTTTTAAAGAAGTTTCTTTTGCTCACCAAGCTTGCATTTGTTTGATCCAAAGTACAGCAAAAACAGTAACATTTGGAAATATTTGTACTATTTAAAACAACTGTTTTCTATTTGAATATATTTAAAAAAGTAATTTATTCCTGTGATTTCAAGACTGAATTTTTAGCATCATTACTCCAGTCACATGATCCTTCAGAAGTCATTCTAATATTCTGTTTTGCAGCTCAAAAAACATTTATTATAATTAATATTATTATTATTATTATTATGTTGAAAACAGCCGAGTAGAATATTTTTTTTCAGGTTTCTTTGATAAATAGAAAGTTCGGAAGACCAGCATTTGTCTGAAATAGAAAATTAAAGCATCCTTGCTATATAAAAGTATTAATTTCTATCATTTCTTTCTAAAAAATGTATTTATTTCAGATAAATTGCTGATCTCTGGACCTTTCTATTCATCAAAAAATCCTGAAAAAAATGTACTCATTTGTTTTTGAAATATTGATGATAATGATGATAATAATAGAAATGTTTCTTGAACAGCAAATCAGCATATAAGGATGATTTCTGAAGGATCATGTGACATTAAAGACTGGAGTAATGATGCTGAAAATTTTGCTTTGATCACAGGAATAGATTTTTTTTTTCAGTTTTTGCTGTATTTTACATCAAATAAATGCAGGCTTGGTGAGCAAAAGAAACTTCTTTCAAAAACATTAAAAATCTTACTGTTCAAAAACTTTTGACTGGTGGTGTATATGGTCAAACCAGAAAGGTTTTACTGGTTTTAATAGTATATTTCTCTCAGCTTTTTAAGGAGGTTTTAGTGGTGTAAATAAATATAGCAAAATTTGTTTTGTCCAAGCAGTCAGAATACAGTGATGCTAGATCTTAAAGGTACAGAGGAATTTTATTTATTTTGTAATTATTTATATATTTATATATATATATGCAAATAGGATTTAATCCTGATATAGATTACTATACAATGATACTGATATGCTGTTGAAATCTCTCAAAGTAAAAAATCTGCCTGTTTTCATTCATTATCTAAATAAGCAACCTACACAGATGCAAAAGGCTTAAAATCAGTGAGCGACTGACGATGACAAAAGATTTTAAACAGATTTTTTCACTATAGTGACAGCAATTACAAATAATTTGCATATTCTGCAAATGTGCTAGATTAAACATTAAATCTAGCAAAGGACAAACTATCCCAATTATATCTGCATTTTATGGTTCAGTGCTCATGTTTTTTTTTATGGTAATATATTTCCATAATCTGCATGATTTTATAAGACAGGCCATCAGCATCATCGTCTTGTGCTTTTTTCTGCCAGATAGAGCAGACAGTATAATTTTTCTTCATACTTTGCATATACTTGGAGATGTTTTCTATTATAGTGAAATAACATTACAGTTTAATGTAGCAGCTTTAAACGTAATAAGGCATAATCTAGAAAGCCATTATTTAGATGTGCAAGTGCAAGTAGTCTATTCTTGGCCAAGAGGGGTAAACTGAAGTACACCCATCAGGGAGGATGAAGACTTCAAAGCACAACTACCTTCTTTTCTTTTAATTGACTGACAGAGCCCTGACAGCACAATCTAAAAATAGAGAGAGAACGACATAAAAAGAATCTACTAAAATATAACTTTGTAACCCTGGTACACTTCGATTTTTAGCTTAGGTTTTGAACGGGAAGCAGACTTTTGCAAGAGGTACTAAGTACATTTTGCTGAGACTATGCATAAAACATTACAAGCATATACAATGGGACAGACAGAGAGAGATTTACAGATGCACTGAATTTAAACAGAATTCAGCTTTCAGGATATAGCAGCTATGTTTTCTCTCATGCTGTTTATATGGAGTGATGAACTGATCCTACAAAGGTTAAAGTCACTGAGGGATCTTATTAACATTTTCTTTTTTTGTTGTTGTTTTGCTAGAGTAAACTAGTCATTATTGTAATGTGGTATACTGCTCATCATGCTGTGTACAGTAGATCACAGTTAATCAAAATTAATACATATGTTTTTGTTTGGGTCTCTACTATTACAATTGATTTCTTTGTCTAACAGTATTATCAGCATTGAGAAGAGTATGCAGAATGGACAGGTCAAGGCGAGGCCTGGAGTATTTGTCATCATATAAATCTTCGGGTGAGACAGCAACACCTATTTACATTCCAGCATTTATCAGTCTTTTTGCAAACGGGTTTAAACACTTACTGATGCTTCAGAAAGAAACACGATGCATTAAGAGCTGGGGAGTGAAAACTTTTGAACAGAATAAAAATGTGTACATTTTCTGTTATTTTGCCTGAGTATCATAATTTTTCCTTTAATACTAGCCTTGAGAACCTACAGAAGATACTTACATGTTTCCCAGAAGACAAAATAAGTTAAATTTACCCTGATCTTCAAATTCCAAAAGTTTTCACCCCCTGTCTCTAAACGCAGTGTTTTTCGTTCTGAAGCATCGGTAAGCGTTTGAACCTTCAGTGAGAGTTGCATATGAGTCCCTCAGTTGTCCTAGTCGTTGTTGGAAAGGGTTCAAATACACAAATGCTGAAAAATCAAAGAATTTGTGGGATTTGAAGGACTTTTCTGAAGAACAGCAAGCAGTTTAACTGTTTAGGACAAACAAGGGACTCACAAAAAAAGCAGCTGTGGATGATTCAGGTAACAACACAGTATTAAGAATCAAGTGTACGTACACTTTTGAACAGGGTCATTTTTATAAATTCAACTAATATTTTATCTTGTGGACTATATGTAAATGCCTTTTATGTGAAATATCTTATTCAGGTCAGTACTAAAAAAAAAAAAAAAAAAAAAACATGCATTTTGAATGATCCCTTTTATTTTGGTCACATAATTAACATTTAGCAGATTCTGCAAGATGTATGTAAACTTTTTTTTTTTTTTTTAAAGGAGGTGAAGTGAGGCCAAGTATGGTGACCCATACTTGGAATATGTGCTCTGCATTTAACCCATCCAAGTGCACACACACACACACACAGTAGTGAACACACACACACACACCGTGAACACACACCTGGAGCAGTGGGCAGCCATTGCTGCGGCGCCCGGGGAGCAGTTGGGGGATCGGTGCCTTGCTCAAGGGACTCACCTCAGTCATGGTATTGAGGGTGGAGAGAGTGCTGTACATTCACTCCCCCCACCTACAATTCCTGCCGGACCTGAGACTCGAACCTGCAACCTTTGGGTTACAAGTCCGACTCTCTAACCATTAGGCACTTGTAGCCATACAATATTGCATTAATTCTGTCTCCACTAATGCCAGCCAAATTGTGTATGATCACATTACATGTTGCTGCAGTACATTACATTACTGTTTATAATATAACCCACACATGCTTATTGGATTGGCGGAGCCGTCCACATGGACAGATGAAAGCCGAGAGGATGATGGGGAGTGTGGGGGATTAGTATGCGGATGTCCTGTGAGCGCTAATTAGGCAGTTTAGCTCTGAAGCACCAGACCCTGCTGCACCGTGACTGTTCAGTAGTGAGATCCACAATCAAGCAGCCGTGAACAGCCTCAGATTTTACTTTGACATGTTGCTTGCATCACACGGCCTGTGGTATTGGTCTTTGTTAGCTCGTGGGCAGAGCTTGGTGTCAGTTTTCAAATGGCACAACCATCCCCTGAGTGTGGATTTTATTGTTTGTTTGGTGTGATAAAGTTGACATTACCATTCTGTTTTGGTTAGCGTGTTCAGCGGGCTCTTTATATGAGTAGACTGACAGCCAATCAGCCTCTTTGTTTCAAATGTAAATGCAATGTCTTGTCCAGCTCGGCTAATGACTTCAAAGGGCCCCTTTTCATGGCAGGTGTCTCTGGATTAAGGCAATTGCGGGACTGTTCTTGTTTTTTCCCCCTCTCAGCTTCACGTTTGAAGTGTCATCACCTGCCTTCCCTTTCAGTATAATTTTGCTTGTATCCAACTCTCTCAATAGAAGAGTACTAAAATAAGTGTTCTTTTAAAAGCCTTAATTGGAGTGTCAAGATGAGTGTAATTCTAAAACACTCTCAGTTAGTAGCATTTGGCGAATGTTGGAAAAGCAAGTAGCTGATATGATCATTTTACTACTAGTTCACAGATATTGAGCCAGTGTATTTGAGAGATGTTTTTGTTATCTCATTTAATAACCTGTTACTGTATACTGTTTTCTGTATGGTTCGGATGGTTCACTCAAAAAATTTAAATTCAGTCATTAATTACCAACCATCATGTCATTCTAATGCGGTAAGACCTTCGTTCTTTGCAAAACAAATTAAGATATTTTTGATGAAATCCAAGAGCTTTATGACCCTGCATAGACAGCAATGCAACTGACATGTTCAAGGCCCAGAAATGTAGTAAGGACATTGTTAAAATAGTCCATGTGACATTAGTGGTTTAACCTCAGTCTTATGAAGCTATGAGACAAACTTTTATTCAACAATTTCTTTTCTTCCGTGTCAGTCTTTGACACGCGTCGTGGTACTCTTGTGAATGTACGTCGAAGACTGACACTGAAGAAAATCAACTGTTGAATAAAGTCATTATTTTTGTTTTCTTTGCGCACAGAAGGTATTCTCCTAACTTCATAACATTACGGTTGAACTAATGGTGTCACATGGACTATTTTAACAATGTCCTTACTACCTTTCTGGGCCTAAAACGTGTCAGTTGTGTTGCTGTCTATGCAGGGTCAGAAAGCTATCAGATTTCATCAAAAATATCGCAATTTGTATTGTGAAGATGAACAAAGCTTTTATGACTTTGGAACGACGTGAGGGTGAGTAATTACAAAAAAGCTTTTTGATGCATTCAGTGAGTTAATATTGTACATTTTAGTGTCTGTCCAAATCTAGACTCATACTTTATGTAAAAAAAAAAACCTTTGAACAACAGCATGTTGGTTTTACAGTCTTTATCAATTTTACAGTTATTTTCACTGCTTAAAATTTAGTTGTGTGTTGTATTCTGCCCATTTAGGAGGAAAACCGAAATGCAAACAGGCAGCTGCCGGGTACTATTTGCAGCAACGTGTCCAACTACTTGCTACAGTAGTTATTGGACCTGAGGATCTGGGAGCCCTTGTCAGGTTTGGTGCAGACGGTGGGAGGACCTCTGGCCAGCTGGCTTGGTGAATGGTGAGTGGGACCGTTTGGCCATTACGTCTGCAACCATCAAGCAAATGACTGAGAGGTAACTGCAATTTTACGAACGCAAAAGGTATGTTTGTGTGTTCAGCCTGCAGTCACCAAACACTGCTATTAGCACAAAGATACACTATATTGCCAAAAGTATTGGGACACCCCCTTCTAATGAACTGGTTTGGCTGACCCTTTTCTATTCTAACATGACAATGTCTCTGTGTATAAGGCAAAGTTCAAGAAGAAATAATTAAGTCAGTGTGGAAGAACTTGACTGGTCTGCATAAAGCCAAGTCCTAAAATCAGCAACTTTAAATGCAGACCTTGAGCCAAAAACTCATCACCAAACACCAGTAACTTGTACATATGGGTACAGTAATTTTCGACACTTCCAAAACTGTTGCAACAGTGATAGAAATACATTTTTTTTAATAAATACATGAATTATGTTTCCATCTTTGTTGCCACAGTTTTGAAAGTGCATTTTTCTGTTATAAAGAAGGGGTGTCCCACTACTTTTGTCCATATAGTGTATGCACAAGTCATTGGTTTTTGGTTTTGGAGTTTTTGGCACAAGGTCTGCATTTAAAGTCACTGGAGGTGTTCAGCTGGGATTAAGACTTTGCTATATGCAGAACCTCTTTTTGAACCTTGCCTTAGACAGAGGCATGGTCCTGTTAGAAAAGAAAAGGGTCCTGTCCAAACTGTTGCTACAAAATTAGAAGCACACAATCCTCTAGAATATCATTATATGCTTAAACATTAAGATTTATACTCATGGAAATGACTAAAGTAGTCAAACCTGTTCATTGAAAGGGGGTGTCCCAATACTTTTGGCAATATAGTGTATGTTTTTAAGATGAAGCTTCTGGTGTTGCTCTTGAACCCAGACTGAATAAATCTGAAAAGAATAAAAGGCATGCATTTACTACATACTACATAGACTATTTTGCCATCATTCAAATCCTCATCTTCCTGTTTTCTGGCAAACGGGCGGTTAGCACACTGTCAGATTGTTTATCACTATCTGCTTTCTCTCAGTTTGTGCTCAAGTGTAGGGTCTGTTTCATTTTGGCCTCACTAAACAGCTGCAGTCTTGTCCAAACATACACCAAACGCTCTTCTCCTCAATTCATGTTGTTCCTTTAATCCGGTTCTTACTGTATATGGTACTCTGGGTTCCAGCGCTTTGATCTCACATCATCCTTTCAACAGTTTTACAGTTTAAGACTCCAGCTCTAACTTGGCAGTCTTAGACTGAGTTCTCCATTTATTCAGTATCTCTGTTTACACAGACACATGTTTGTTCCCAGTGTTTGGGTTTAGAGCATACTTAAAGACTCTTAAAAAGATGCAGGAGTACAAGAAGGTGCATAATTTAGTCTTTGTTTTACCGTGAGCTAAATACTTGCATAATTAATTTGCCTGCCCTAAATTCGTTCTACAAAACCTTGCTTAAAAAAGAATCACTCGTTATGATAATCTCTCATTATGAAAGCCGATAAGCTTGCCCAGCCGATAAGTGACAGAAACTGGACTTTTATATTCACAGTGTAAAGGAACATCAATGAGTTTTTGTTCTAGCTTTTCTATTAATAGTTAGAGGAAGTCTATAGCTAAAAACAAGGAGATCATAAAGAGACTGTCAATTTTATATGTGATCCTGGACCACAAAACCAGTCATAAGGGTACATTTTTTTTAAATTTTGATTTGTACAAGCTGAATAAATAAACTTTCCATTGATGTATGGTTTGTTAAGATTTGACCGAGATCCAACTATTTGAAAATCTGGAGTCTGCGGGAGCAAACAAATCTAAATATTGAGAAAATTACCTAATAAGTAATTTTTTGATAAGTTGTCCAAATGAAGTTCTTAACCATGCATATTACTCATCAAAAATTATGCTTTGATATATTTACAGTAGGAAATTTACAAAATATCTTCATGGAACATGATCTTTGCTTAATAGCGTAATGATTTTTGGCATAAAAGAAAAATTGATAATTTTGACCCGTACAATGTATTTTTGGCTATTACTACAAATATATCTGTGCTACTTAAGACTGGTTTTGTGCTCCAGGGTCACATATGTCCATGACTCTTAGTAAGCACAAAAGACACATGTTGTACTTTGTTGTCTTATCATCTTTAGGTTTTGGCATCTTAGTGACAAGCTACATTGAAAGCACTTGATTCTTTTGCTCAGTACATTTGATTTATGCAATTTGGCAGTTTCCACATTTCATTCAATAGCTTGGCCTTGAGTTGGATTCCACTCCTCTTACTTCTGCCTGCAGGTTTGTTTTCACATTGGCAGCATCCCAGTTCCCACACTTTTAAATAATGTACTTTGTTTGTGATAGGACAGCACATAATTTTCATTATGGTGTTTCTCCACCAGTATTGAAACATACCGCATCATAAAATGGCATTTTGGTAGCATAGAACCTCATGTACTCTTTGGTTCAGTCTTTGAATATTATTTTCAATGCATTATGATTTGAGAGACGCTAATCCTAATTCTGTATACTAATGCAAATTAGGATGCAGCCATTGTATTATATGTGTCTGAACCACTGGCACAAAGTGAACGCTTTCGCAACTGAACAAACCCCTGTCATCAAAACTGACTACATACCACATCAAAAGCTGTAGTGTAAAGCACCTTAGACTAAGAAAGAAAGAAAAAGAAGGAAAAAGTGTGGACGGTGAGAAGAGGACTGTCAGCCCGCATTAGGTTACCCTTTCCACTCCTGGCCGTTAGGGGACAAACCAATGAGATTTTTCAGAGCGCCACTAAATAGTTCCTGACTGATGCTGGCTGAGAGGCCATGTTTGTGAAATGTGCAAGTGACTCAGAGACCACGGGGAAAACCGCCAGAGACTCCTGGGGACGTTTGCGATTGGATCAACAACTTGTCAGTCAACTCCTTGCGTTTGTTAATGGGATGTCCTTGAATAGACTGCCAGGGAGTCTACTGCTGTATATTTGCTGAGTGTGGGCTCACTTGGGCCAATGCTGCTGCCAGATTTTATATTAAACTTACAAGTGAGTAAGTACAAAAGAGAGAGGTGGGTGACAAATATATATATAGATCTGTCCCCTCTAATCTTGCTTCTAGAGAGTTTTTCAAGGATCCAGCTTGTTTCACTCATCTTCAATCTTTAAAGTTCCACTTTACATGTGAAATCAGCTGAACAGCTTATGTAATGAGTTCTTGGGAGAAACTTTTTTTTTCGATGGCACTTTAATGAAAAAACTTAATACCTAAACATGCTCCAACAGAGAAATGACCAATATTACAATTTTACTGTTTTAAAATAATTTAAACACTAAAAATTAAAGTTTACTTTTTTATTAGTGTTTTTAAATATTAACTTCCGGTGATTGTTGGATGATTACACAGTTCCTCTATTTTTACATGCTGCTTTTTTTTTTTTTTTTTTTTTTTTTTACTACAATTGAATATCCAATATTGACTGATTTTTGAGTACCAATAAAATTCTAGCATCTACTGATAACTGATATAGTACTGTTATGCAGGGCCGTAGCTAGCGTATACAGGGGCCGAGTAGGCTGTTGCTGTAGGCCCTAGGTGAGATTGTGTTCCTTCTCCCTCTTAAAGGAGACCTATTATGCCCCTTTTTTACAATAAGTGACCCTGTACCACAAAACCAGTCTTAAAGGGATAGTTCACCCAAAAATGAAAATTTGATGTTTATCTGCTTACCCCCAGGGTATCCAAGATGTGGATGATTTTGTTTCCTCAGCAGAACACAAATGAAGATTTTTAACAAAAACCAGTGCAGTCTGCCAGTCAAATAATAGAGGTGGAAGGGCACCAAACCTTTAAAAGTAAACAAAAACATGCACAGACAAATCCAAATTACACTGTGCGGCTCGTGACGATACATTGATGTCCTAAGACACGAAACGATCGGTTTTAGTGAGAAATTGGACAGTATTTATATCATGTTTTACCTTTGATACACAGCCACATCCATCTGTCATGAGCACGAGCTTTGCATCCAGCTTGTTACCCGTGTATGCGCTCTGGCGTAGTATATGCAAATGCCGTAAGGGGAAATCGGTTAAAAGTCCCGGATGAGTTTGCGCAAGCAAATGTAATCTTTTAACTTTAAATCGGTTTGAACAATCAGGATAAGCGCAAGTAATTACCATTTTGAATAGCCGCTATACCCACAGTCTGTGTGCACTGTGTAAACAATGAGTGTCGTATACACGCGACAGATCACTTCCGCGGTTTGCGTATACTACGCTAGAGCGCGTTCACATGTAACGAGCCGAAAGCTAAGCTTGTGCTCAGGAGAGATGGACGTGGCTGTGTATCAAAGGTAAAAAAATGATATAAATACTGTTCAGTTTCTCACAAAAAACGATCATTTCGTGTCTTAGGACATCAGTGTATCGTCACGAGCCGCAGGGTGTAATTTGGATTTGTCTGTGTATGTTTTTCTTTCCTCTAAAGATTTGGTAACCATTGACTGCCATTATTTGACTGACAGACTGCACCGGTTTTTGTTAAAAATCTTTGTTTGTGTTCTGCTGAGGAAACAAAGTCACCTACATCTTGGATGCCCTGGGGGTAAGCAAATAAACATCACATTATCATTTTTGGGTGAACTATCCCTTTAAGTAGCATGGGTATATTTGTAGCAAAAGCCAACAATACATTGTATGGGTCAAAATGATAACTTTTTCTTTTATGCCAAAAATCATTAGGATATTAAGTAAAGATTATGTTCCATAAGGATATTTTGCACATTTCCTACCGTAAATTTATCAAAACATATTTTTTGATTAGTAATATGCATTTGCTAGAACTTCATTTAGACGACTTTAAAGGTGATTTTCTCAATTTATATATATATATATATATATATATATATATAATTTTTTTTTTTTTTTTTTTTTTTTTGCACCCTTTTAAATCCAGATTTTTTTCAAACTTGTATCTCGGCCAAATATTGTCCTATTCTAACAAACCATACATCAATGGAAAGCTTTTTTATTTATACCCTTGTGACCCTTGTGACCACATTTATATTAGATCTATGTGGCAGCAGCGTAATATACAATAAATAAATCCATTGCTTTCTTGTCTCCTTTGAGGCTGTGACTCTAAATAGTGTTCTGTGCTCATCTGTGCAGCCAAAGACAGAACAGTTAGCATGCTTTGCCTGAACATTCACCATGGCGTCAGAACTGGTACACCGTTGCTGCTTACAAAGACAAAAATTATGGCACCGTGGGTGAAAACTTGCAGTTTAAGGGGTGGTGATATTATAATAAGATCTCCTTACCATGTCACGGGGTAATGGAAATCTGACGCAGTTGTTTTTTCACATGCTTGCAGAAAGGCTTACCAAAACAGTGTTACTGGATTTTCCTTTTTCACGTTTTCTGGGTTTGGTAGATGCACTGGGGACTCAATTATAGCACTTAAACAGAAACAAAATTGGATTTTCATGATATGCCACCTTTAAAATCATTGGGGCAGCTGGGGACCCCTAGAATCATCACCACCTTTCTCCCTGCTAGAGATATCCTCTTATTGTGCATCTTTACTACTGCCATATCTTTAGTCCAAGAATGTTCAAATGCATTTCTAAGACTCTTTGTTTAGTCTTTTATTTCAGCCTGGGATTTAGGTCTATCGCTTACTTAAAAAAAAAAAAAAAAAAAAAGTAATTTGATAATGTTCTGGCTAGGTCAAATCAAGAGTAGGCTGTGATGGATTGGGGCCCATATCATTTCATTTCAGCTCCCTTAAGCTTGAAATTTCAGAGTGCTTGCCTTTCTGTAGGAGTTCTGGCTGACTGGTTGAAGTGAGATTATTGATAGGTCTCATGTGTGCATTGATGTGGCTTGGACTTTAATCAGCTTTATCGATCCAACCACACAGGCAAACATTAGAGAGTGCATACTTTAATGGGCCATTTCAGAAAAGACCACAGAGATGTTTTGAAATAACTGAATTACGTAAGAGGTTGTGGATTGTTTACCTAAAAGCATGGCCATAGAGGAGCTCAGAAATGGCTGATTACAAAGCCAGTCTTTCAGTGTTTCCACTGATATTTTATTTTATTTTACACAAAGAACATGCTGTTGGTGGAGGCATAATGTTCTTCTTAAAGCGATAGTTTACTAAAAAAATAAATTCAGTCATTAATTGCTCACCCTAATGTCGTTCCAAACCTGTAAGACCTTCTTTAATCTTCGGAACACAAATTAAGATATTTTTGATAAAATCTGAGAGCATTTTGATGGTCCTACTATGTTCAAGGTCTAGAAAGTTACCAAAATAGTCCATGTGGCAACGTAATTTTATGAAGCTACAAAACTTTTTGTGCTCAAAAAAACTTAAATAATAACTTTGTTACTTTATTTTCTCTGAAAACTTGGATTTCATCAAAAATATCTTGTATTCTAAATAAATTTTGTTCTGAAGATGAACAAAGGTCTTGCAGGTTTGGAACTAACTTAAGCCCCGCCCCTGCAGGCTCACGTTCATCTGCTCATGTTTGACTGCCATGCCCACATCTCAAAATCCAATCAACAACCGATGCATGGAACCATACCCTCTTTTGATAATTTGTTACATTTGGATGTATGTTATAGTAGTAAAGAAAAGACCTGTTGCTACTTCTGTTTCATCACATTTTTAAAGTTTATATTAAGATGGAGATGACATTTCAAAGTGGCTCTCCTTCACAACGAGTCAAAAAGTTGGGAGTTTAGTTTCGAAACGGGGCACTGTCTCCTATCTCCTGTAGTTACGGACCAAGCCGGCTTGCCATGATTTGTGTGGGCCGTACTGTGACGCCGTGCTGGTTCAGGTTTCTTCCTCCACAGGCTCTGGCTCTCGGCTTATTGGCTGACCTTGATGAGCCAATGCAGAAGTGGCTGGTGCAGCAGAAATATACCCCCTCCTTCCCGCTCCTGGCATTGGCATTCATTCAGAACCAGGCCTGATGCTGTAAACAGCTAAAATAAACAAAGGGAGGATGCTAAATTAATCACAGTGAAACGCGCACACACAAGGCATTGCTCTGCATTAGGTTTCAAACAAAGGAAGCTTCTGAAGAACGTACTTTTAATTACATAAATTTAAGTAGCTTGGCCTTGCATAATGGAAAAAGGAAGCTGGGTGACAAGTGGAGTAGATTTTTAAACAAATGTGTTGGCCAAAAAAGAGGACTGGAAAACACTGCTTCTACTTCTCTCTCTCTCTCACTGTAAAGTTTATAAAGTTTTCCCAGACAGTATTGGCACAGCTCTAACTGATAAGTCTATACAGTAGATACAGTGCAAGACAAAAGGTTACGTACACTTTCAGAATCTGCAAAATGTAAATTATTTTGCCAAAATAAGTGGGATTGTGTGTGTGTGTGGTGTTTTTTTTTTTTTTTTTTTTTTTTTTTTTTAGTACTGTTCAAATGTTTACATACACTTTTCTACATTTTTCTTTAGTGATAGTTGTTCATGAGTCCCTTGTTTGTTTTTCCTAAACAGTTGCCTGCTGTTCTTCAGAAAAATCCTTCAGGTCCCACAAATTCTTTGGTTTTTCAGCATTTTTGTGTATTTGAACCCTTTATGAACAATAACTGTATGATTTTGAGATCCAACTTTTCACACTGAGGACAACTCCGTTTTTCCTTCTGAAGCATCAGTGAGTGTTTGAACCTTCTGTAATAGTTGCATATGAGTCCCTCAGTTGTCCTCAGTGTGAAAAGATGGATCTCAAAATCATACAGTCATTGTTGGAAAGGGTTCAAATACATAAAAAAGCTGAAAAACTAAAGAATTTGACCTGAAGGATTTTTCTGAAGAATAGAGGGCAGTTTAACTGTTCAGGACAAGGAAGGGACTCATGAACAACTATCACTAAAGGAAAAAAAACACAGCTGTGGATCATTCAGGTAGCAACACAGTATTAAGAATCAAGTTTATATAAACTTTTGAATAGGGTCCTTTTTATAAATGCAACTATTCTATTGTGGACTATATGTAAACCTATTTTTATGCGAAATAACTTATTCATGTCAGTACTAAATAAAAAATAACATGTATGATACCTCTTATTTTGGTGAAATAATTAACATTTTGCAGATTCTGCAAGGTGTATGTAAACTTTCAACTTTAACTGTATTTTAGAATTTTACTTTTCATTTTTTATTATTTTTTTAATTGCGTCATATCTAACTTTCACAGAATGTTCTCATATAATTTAGAAACCACCTCTTATCCTTCAACTGTGTCAAATAATGTCAAGTACAAAGTGTGCCGTTTCAAAAACTTGCCCCAGAAAAAAAATGCTATTTTGTACGTTGATTTATTGTAATAATTCAGTTTACTTAAAATGAAAATGTTGTTTGAGAATCTGCTGGTATCCCTAGTTCCCACATAGTGGTAATATGTGACTTTGGACCACAAAACCAGCCACAAGTGTCAATTTCTTGAAATTAGGATTTATACATTTAATAAGCTTTTCAATGATGTATGGTTTGTTAGGATAGGACAATATTTGGCCAACATACTAAATCAAGTTGTCTTTAGAGTTAAAATAAAGTTATTAGCAATGCATGTTACTAATCAAAAATTAAGTTTGGATATATTTATGGTAGGAAATTTACAAAATATCTTCATGGAACATGATCTTTACTTGATATCCTAATGATTTTTTGCATAAAAGAAAAATCAATCATTTTGAAACATACAATGTATTTTTGGCTATTGCTACAAATACACCCATGCTACTTAAGACTGGTTTTGTGGTCCAGTCACATACAGTTGCAATCAAAATTATTCAACCCCCCAGAGACTGCAGTACTTTACAAATAAAAGCTTGTCTGAAGTTTCAGGACTTTATAAAAAATGCATCTACAACAGTTTACTGGCATATTAAAAGTGACATTGTCAATATATAATGTAATGTGTTTGAGTTATAGGATTTTTTTTAATAACACAGCTATGTCAGAATTATTCAACCCCTATTCAACATTGCCATTTTAAGTCATTTATTTTTGTGGTAGGGAACAAAATTATCCTAAAACACAACACAAAGGCTTTATAAACTATTAAAAAAACTGAATCAGCTTGAGATGTTACACATCTATACATTTATCCCATGCATGTGCTGAAGTTGAGTAGCAAATATGGTCAACAGAGCTTTCACAAAAGCTATAGAGAAGAAATAGTTTTATTGTATTAGAAAGTCTAAGGCTATGTGAAGATTTCTAAGACATTAAGGCCCGGTTTCACAGACAGGGCTTAGACTAAGCCAGGATTAGGCCATAGTTCAATTAGGACATTTAAGTAATTTTTATAAACATGCTCAGAAAAAAACATTACTGGTGTGCATCTTGAGACAAAACAAAGGCACTGATATATTTTAAAATCAATCAGTGCAATTTTATTTCAGTTGAAACAGCTCAGATTTACATTTTAGTCTAGGACTAGGCTTAAGCCTTGTCTGTGAAACCCGGGGGTAAAAGCCTTATTCCTTAGTTTAAAGTGTGTTGTACCAGAAAACCTTTGAGGGTGTTGAACCAAAAATGCACAATTTCATAAAATGTTCTATCAGAGTAACTGAGAAAAACCTGCAATGTACAGCCAAAGACTTGCGAGATGACCAGACGAAAGGAGGAAAAATATTTAATTCCAGAGTAGAAGATGAATATAAGACAGGCATGGCCTTCATGTTGGGGCATCTTGGCGAATACCATTCTTGATCAAGAAGAACAAAAAGGTCAGCTTGAATATGCTAAAATTAATTTGGATAGACCTGTGGAGTTGTGGAAGAATGTTTAATGGAGTGATGTGGCCAAACTACAACTTTTTGAACGTATAGATTAGCAGTATGTCTGGTGCAAAAAAGGGAAAACTAATGAGCAGAAGAACACTATCTCCATGATCAAACATGGAGGTGGGCTGATCCAATTATGGGGTTGTTTTACTGTAGCAGGAAGTGGAAAACATGAGCGTATGAAGGAAACCATGGATTCTTTGAAGTATCAGGCCATTTTGCCAAGAATTGTGATGCCTTTGGTGCAAAGACTGAAGATGATGATCAATGGACTTTCCTGCAGGACAATCATCCCAAAGTAAACATCCAAATCTACTTATGCTTGGTTCAGGGATCAGTCACAGAATGTTCTTGAGTTGCCTGTTCAGTCTCCAGATTTAATTCTCATTGAAAATATTTGGTCGAATTTGAAGAAAGCAGTGGCAAAGTGAAAACCAAAGATTATCCATGATCTAAAAGCTTTTTCAGCTGAGGAATGGTCCAAGATTGCAGTAGAGAGGTGATCAACGCTTCTAAACACTTTCAAACAGCGTTTATAGGTGGTTTTAAATAATAAAAGATTCTGCACCAAATTTTACTTTTGGGGGTTGAATAATTTTGAACATGAACGTTTAGAGCCAATTTGTTTTTTTTTTTCCATTATCAATTTATGTTCTCAGAATAACTCAAATGTGTATTAAATACTTTATCTAATAGTGTACTAATGCCTTTGTAGATTTGTTTTTAGAAAAACAAATTATCTGGAACAAATGTCTTGCATGTCAAGGGGGTTGAATAATTTCAATTGCAACTGTATGTGATGGTGATTTCATCCCTGCTACTTGACAAATTGACTAATTTCGCAAAGACACGTCCCCCTTAGTTACTGTTGCTATGTCCGACAAGCCATGCCACTCTCACGCCACACATCTTGTTCTCACACAGTAAAAAATACATTGAGTTAAGAGGAAACTGACAACATGCTGACAGACAAGACAGAGCAGGTTACTTGTATGAAACAAAAATGGGAAAAAAAAAAAAAAAAAAAAAAAACAGTAGGCACCTTCACAAAATTTGTATTGACTTGTATTTTTTAATAGAAACTGTAATGGACATATGGGTTTCTACTGGTAATTGGTTGCCTTCTGTTGGTGGCTTGTTAAAACCACTAAATCCTAATACACACCGTTTTTCAAGTTTAATTCCACCAGTGTTCTGTCTGATTTGTTTGTCGGACAAAATGGTGGATTCAACTATATGATTGGCCAGAACGCCTGTCAATCAAGCTCCCTGTGAACAGTCAATTTCAGTTTGGTTAGTGCAGTGCTGTTAAACACTTCCTGATCTCCCCTATATTTTAAAGGAATAGTTTACAAAAAAATTGTCTCATTTACAAAGATATTGAAGATATTGAGAAGTCTATGGTCAGCACAAGTGTTTGTTTGGTTACCAACACTCTTCAAAATACCTTCTCTTGTGTTCCACAGAAGGAAGAGAGTCACTTTTGGGTGAACTATTCTTTTTTTTTCTCTAAGCTGTTCTCTTGTCTCACGTAAGATTTTTTTTAAAAATTATAATAACTTATTTATTTTTATTTTTTGCTTTCAGCTACAGTGTCCTGATGCCATGGCAACAACAGGACCCTTGAAACTGCACCCAAGAGTCTTTTTTTCAATAGCACATTAGTAGAACCATCTCTCCATTTAGTTCTCAGACCATCATTTATCCAGTGATTGAAATTGACTAAGTGTGCGCGTGCTTGAATTCTAATAGACTCGCATCTAAGCCCGTACACGCCACACACAGAGTAGACATTTGCAACTGACGTAATCACAGAACGTTGTCTTATATTTATGTGGATTTCTGTATCTCATCCACTCATTTTGAAAGAGAAACTGAGCTTTCCAGAGAGAATTTCCACTGGAAGAGCTGAAAATCCATTCGCCCCATCACCATGGAAACACTGTCAGATTCTGACGACCCCCTTGTTAAGGCGAAGGCGCTATTCCAGCCTGTATACGCTGAATAATGTGTTAGTGCACACCTATTTCTTTTCTTTATGAATGTACTTAAAAATTTTAACTTAATTTTATTACTTTTATTCTAAGTAATGTCACACTGATTGCCATATTTAAAAAATATATATATAATAATATAATAAATTAATATAAAATAAAATATTGTAATTTATATAAAATAGTATACATTTTATATAGTAGTTTTATCACAATAACAAAAAAAATGATTTTTTAAATTGTATTTTTTTTTTTTTGAATTTCAGATTTTTATTGTCCACCTTCCCTGTATGTCTTCCCATCAGTCCAGTTACTAGTGGCTGTTTAATTTAGTGTTTTAAAGGGCTTGAGCTCAGCTTGGTACAGAAAGTTTAGTTGCTCATATGTTTGAGTTTCGTCCAGACCTGTAAGACTCCAGGATCCGTCAGCACTTTTCTCAGTGTGGGGCACTAATGACTAAAGAGAAGAGGTGACAGGAGAGATGATGAAAAAGCGAGTGAGTGAGAGATGTAGGAGGCAGGTGACAGAGGCGGAGTGGGACTGCTGCGGCCTTATGCCTCACTGCCCTTCAGTCTCTGCTCGCTATGAAATGCCACAGCACTCTGCCCTTCCTGTCTGGCACTTCCCCCTCACCTGCTTCGTCTGTCCTCTGCCTTTTCCCCTGCCCTCTGGACAACTGTCATAAATCACTTCTCCAGTCCTGCCTCGTGGCTCGACTTGTACTGAGTTCTTAGCCCAAGACCTCGACCCCTGTTTACTTCTTTTAGCCCTGGGTGACAGCAAGTCCCTCCTGCATACATGAGGCCACTGTTTGAATTATACCAAAGTGTCCAGAGGGGCCACAGAAAGAAATCGGTTTTAGAAAGCTCTTCCTGGAATTCTGAAAAACAGGACTGCAATGTCAATATTGCAAGTAAAAACAAATGATATTTCAAGTGATGTTTAGAATCTGATGTTTACGTTCTGCTGTAGTCATCTTCATTTTCCTCCGATATAAGAACTACTGAGGATGCAGTGGATTAATTTTGTTTTTGATGGTAATGCGCCACCAAATACACAAAAAATGGAAAAGAGGGGTGGGGTGAGCAGTAGCTCATTATAATTTAAAGAGACATGCACTGATATGGGTCGCTGTGAACAAAGCTGCTTTTGACAAGTAAAGAAGGGTGTTTTTTACATGACCATTGAGGATTTTTAAACGCAGTATTTAGCAGACATTTCATGAAGACCCTGAAGAATCATACCAACTTGTGGAAAATGGGCTTCCAATGTCCTCTTTAATTTTAACTTCCTCATTACTCCATTTCCAAAATAAAAAATTCCTGATAATTTACTCACCCCCAAGTCATCCAGGATATTCATGTCTTTCTTTCTTCAGTCGAAAAAAAAAAAAAGTTTGTTTTTTTTGAGAAAAACTTTCCAGGATTTGTCTCCATATAGTGGACTTCAATGGTGCTCAACAGATTAAAGTCTAAAAAGGCAGTTTCAATGCAACTATCCCAGTCAAGGAATAAGGGTCTTATCTAGTAAAACAATGTTTTTAAACGGAGTGCACAGAGTATGCATTGCAGAGCTAGACAAGATGAGCACTTGTGGTTAAAAAGTGTATAAATATTAATGTATTATAGAAAATTACCAATCGTTTCGCTATATAAGACCTTTATTCCTTGGCTGGGATTGTTTAGAGCCTTTTGAAGCTGCACTGAAACTGCATTTTTAACCTTCAATTTGCTGAGCACCATTGAAGTCCACTATATAATGGAAAAAAACTGGAATGTTTTCCTCAAACCTAATTTCTTTTGTGACAGAAGAAAGACAGACATGAATATCTTGAATGACATGGGGGAGAGTCAATTATCAGGAAATTCATGGCTTTTATAAATGTATATTTTGTAACATTGATGATAAGAAATGTTTCTTAAGCACCATATCAATATATCATATTTCTATCTTTTGCTGAAGTGTGTCAGTAGGAAATATCAGTTTACATTTCCAAACATTTATTTTGCCATTAATTGTAATAATGCAGTGAGGTAGGTTTCTTGAAGCATCTTGAAATGTTGCCATAGTTCATCTGAATTTGATCTGTCTCAGTTTGTTCTGTTTCTTCATGTCATTCCAGACAGACTGGATGGTGATGAGATCAGATCTCTGTGTGGAGCACTGGCTGTTGTCAGACTCCTTGTGCAAACAAAAATCTCACTGGATTATTACAAATAATGGCAAAATGAATGTTTGGAAATCTAAACTGATATTTCCAACTGACACACTACAGCAAAAGATAGAAATAGCTGACTTAAAACCATTTTTTAGCTGGTGATAATACCTGTCTTCTAATAATTTTGGCCACCACTGTTTATAAATAACTTCATAATAGTACAGTTTTGAACAAACAAATGAAGTCTTGGTGAGCATAAGGGACTTTATAAGAAAATTTGTTGTGAACATACAAGTATTTGACTGGAGAAAAATACATTTTGGGATTTTTTTCTTTCTTTTTTCTCATTTATATGAAGTTGGAAAAAACAGCTTTTCTGTGTAATTGCTTCTCGGTTGATTAGTTTGTTTCTAAAAATATCCAAATCTAGTGTGTTTCTCTTCATTTTGCCTTCTGAAATGAATAGGTAACAACATGAACTGGGATTTGTTTTCCCTTGTGCTAAACCACACCCTCAGCATGTGATGTGATGTACAATATATGAGTATACAGCGCTGTGAGTATCTGTTTCAATTCTAGTAAATCAATCCTAATATTTCTTTGCAATAATCAGTCTCAGTGTCCACTTCCTGCTCTAACAGCATATTTTAATGACCAACAGTGGTCCGTTGACCCCCTCAACCTGCTTTTAGAGTTACTAGAAAGGCTATGACAGAAACTAGAGGGTCCCGACCTCAGTCAACCCCTACGTAATCCGAACACTTTCCGATGCCTCTGGAGGTATCGGCTCATGCGTGGGAAACTGTAGTGTCAGAGATGAACTGAGGTGAATGGAGAAAGGAGAACAGGAAGTGATATATTCCAGTGGAAGCTCGTTCACATGCATTTTAGATCACATTGTGCATATTTTATATTACAAGCGTGCCAGCTGCCAAAATGGCGTGCTCATTTTCAGGCATGTACGAAAGCTAATGCATACGCATGTATTTGAAGAAAGATTACCAAGATTAAGTGTACTTTTTTTTTTCCTGTATGTCTCAGTCAACAGTTTTCATGCCCCGAGGGAGCGGGTGATGGTGATGACCAGGCGTCATGTTGTCATGGCGATTATGAGGGGGTTGTTATGTGCGGGTTGAGTTACAGTGGTCCTTTACTGTAGTAACTGGTGTGACAACAAGCAGCTGGTGGACAGCACAGTCTGTCTCTATTGCCTGACTTGAGCCGAATCTGCCTAATAAGGGCATCTGTTTGTTTATTTGTTTGTTTGATTTTCTCTCCCTGTGTAGCAGCATTCATCTTCTCATTAGTCTCTGTGTGCGCTCGCATTATTGGCCGTCTCTGTTAGATTTCTGTTTGTGATTGAATGGAAAGGGCTGTAGTCCAAGGCTTCAGAATTAATCTCGCCGCGGTGGGTCATGTGATTAATTGTGTCCGCCGGCCAGTTGAGGGTGTAACTTATGGCCGAGGATAATCAACACGTTCGGATGCGCCGTGTCCCCGGGGGAAATCTCCATCTGAAACCCATCCGGTGCTCCTCAAAGCAGGGACAAACTACGACAAGTAGTTTTTAAATGCCAGCTTTAATCAATGTGTGTCCTCTGCTCAGCATGCCAGTCGCCATCTCCTCAGTTAAGCGCCTCACTGTCACCTGTGACGGAAAGGTGTGAGGTTTTAATGGGAAAACCTGCTGTGGCTGTCTGCTGTTGTGCGAGTGTGAGTTTACCAACCACCTCTCCTGACCTTGGGCTACTTCTGCTGGCCAAACTCATGCTTGCTGGTGAGAGACCAACATATAAGTATGCATTTGTGCGTGTAAATGAGATAGGGAAACACCCGAAATGCGGTATGCCGGATGACACGATGTCTCTTAGATTGTTTGACCTTTTCTTTAATGACATTATAAAGTATAAGTAGTTCTTTAGAGAGTCCCACACACTTTTAGCAAAGATGATAATTGGCTGGGACACGAGTGTCAGCTCTGTGCTCGAATTTATTAAACATATATAAATTATGTATTGCAAAAAGGACAGTGCAACATGAATTATGCAGTGTTTATCATTGTAATTAGAACGGATTAGACAGACTGAACTGATGATGAGGAGCATAACATGCATTTTCAAGACTTCCCTTCTAAATTTAGTAAATGAAACGTGTCCTACGATGGCTTTTGAACACTCTCATCTGAATTTCTTTGCACTTTCTGTTTGCTTTTTAGATGCCTAAATATGAATAGTGTTTGTTTATATGCATACTGTTTTACTTGTCTCAGGACAGCTATTATCCAGTTCTCCATTTTTAAAGCCTTGATTTGAAGTGTTTCAAGGACCTGCTGAGAAACAGAGCATTGATGGAAAAAAAGAGGCAGAAAAGTCTATTTTCTTGCTTTTATTAGAGACCTCAGGGCATGCAAGTTGCTGACATGCCACTTTCTATCTGACCTTCTTGCTCTCTGATCACGATGGACATTCTAACAAGAGAAACTTGCTTTTTGGTCATGTGATTCCTACATGCCTTTAATGCTCTTGTTCTTGTCTTGTTCTTCTGTCTCATGTCATCAGAGACATTTCTGAAGTATTCCTTTGACTTCCCACTATCCTTTTATTTCCTTTTTTGTAAAATATTAAATTATAATATACCTCTCTATATTATTGTTGTTATTATTATTATTATTATTATTATTATTTTATTATTATTATTATTATTATTATTATTTTAATAGTATGTATGAATATTTTTAATTAATTATATGTGAGCCAGGACCACTTTGTTTCTTTAGTAGAACACAAACGAAGATTTTTAAATCAAACCATTGTAGTCTATCAGTCATATAATGGCAGTCAATGGGACCCACAGATTTGAGAGTCAAAAAAACGCACAGAATTAAACCCTGTGGCTCGTGATGATACATTGAGGTCTTAATACACAAAACATTAAGGATAAGCACAAGTAATTTGTATCATTACAAGCCGCAGGGTTTAATTTGGTTTTGTCTGTGTATGTTTTTTTGATTCTACAGTCGTGGGTCCCATTGACTGCCATTATATGGCTGACAGAATGCAACGGTTTGAGTTAAAAAATCTTTGTCACCTACATCTTGGATGCCCTGGGGGTTAGCAGATAAACATAAAATTGTCATTTTTGGGTGAACTATCTCCTTCAAGTGGCCAAAAATACATTGTATGGGTTAAAATGATAAATTTTTCTTTTATGCCAAAAATCATTAAGATATTAAGCAAAGATCATGTTCCGTGAAGAGATTTTGAAAATTTCCTAAAATTTACTTCCATAAATATATCAAAACTTAATTTTTTATTAGTAATATACATTGCTAAGAACTTCATTTGGACAACTTTAAAGGCAATTTTCTCAATATTTACTTTTTTTTTTTGTTGTTGTTGTTGTATCTCGACTCGATATTGTCCTATCCTAACAAACCATACATCAACAAAAACATATTTATTCAGCTTTCAGTTATAACTGGTTTTGTGGTCCACAAAGCTTCGAAGGATTAGTTCACTTCCAGAATAAAAAAAAAAAATTCTGATAATTTACTCACCCCCATGCCATCCAAGGTGTTTGTGTCTGTCTTTCTTCAGATAAAAAGAAATTAAGGTTTTTGAGAAAAACATTGCAAGATTTTTCTCCATATAGTGGACTTCAGTGGTGGCCAATGGGTTAAAGGTCCAAACTGCAGATTCAATGCAGCTTTAAAAGAGCTCTACACAATCCCAGTCGAGGAATAAGGGTCTTATCTGATGAACTGATCAGTTATTTTCTCAAAAAATTACATTTTATATACTTTTTAACCACAAATGCTTGTTTTGCACTAGCTCGACCTGACACATTATGTAATCATGCACACGAGACGTAGGCAGAAGTACCAACACAATGTTTACAAAAAAAGGTAAAACAACGTTGTTGGACTATTTTAAAGTTGGAGAAGAAAATGAGATGCGTATATACATTTTTAATTTTTAGAAAATGATCGATTGTTTCACTAGATTTGCCCCTTATTCCTCGGCTGGGATCAAGTAGAACCCTTTGAAGCTGCATTGAAACTGCAATTTGGACCTGTTGGCCACCATTTAAGTCCACTATATGGAGAAAAATCCTGAAATGTTTTCCTCAAAAACCTTCATTTCTTTTTGACTGATGTAAGAAAGAAATGAACATCTTGGATGACATAGGGGTGGGTAAATTATCATGATCTATTTCATTCTGGAAGTGAACTAATCCTTCAATTAATTTATTTTAGTTTTAGCAATTTTAGTACTTATTTAATTTGCCAAGGAAGCATTTCTAATTTCCATACATACCTTTTTCACCTAATGTTATTTTATTTTAGTTCATCTCTATATCTCTATATGACTGAAAGTGTGTGTGTGTATAGAGAGAGAGATTATTCCTGTTAAATAACTTTTTTTCCTTTAAAATATATATCTGATGTACTTAACACCTCTTTCACTATGACTCATACAGTATTGTACTTGCTATATTTAGTATGCCTTGATATGATTCATTAGTGAAGCTCAGTTCAATAGCTTAGATGCCCATAATTGCTAGGGGTAAAGTGCTTGTATTACTGTATTATTCAGATCTGTTAGAAAATAAATGCATTGAGAGTCCAGGCAAAGATATTAGTGTGCTTCTTTTACTTTATATAAAAGTACTGCAAAAAAAGCTCAGCAAATCTCCATATAATAAATAGTCTCAGGCGGTTTCTCTCTCAGTGATATTTCTCTATGTGTCCTGGTGTTTGACCTCACTGAAGTGCATCTCTCTTAGTCATGCTTAACCCAAAAAGGTTAATGGGATCTCCTGTGGGACCGAGGCGCTGGTGCGCTCTCAAACCACTGCCTGGTCGCATTTCATTTTCCTCCGTATAGCTTGTGGTTAGGTATTTCCTGCACAGAAAAGATCAATTACAGATTTTTTTTGGAGAAAATTCCTTTTATTATTTGACATACCCTGCACACCCAAGAGGTTCATTACAATAATCAATTTCTCTTCAATAAGAGTGTCTGTACACAATTACAATGGACTTGCTAATCACTCCATTCACTTTCCCTTTCTTAATAACATGCCTTTTAAAGTCTAGAGCCCTCACTCCCAATCCCCCATCTCATTTAGTGCTTCAGAGGTCTAAAGGTTAAGGATCTGGGCGTCCTTTAGATTTAACACTGGGCCGGACCCAAGAAGGAATAACGGTTACTAAGCTTACGATTGCTATCCGACACAAAGCCCTCAAACGCAGGTACAATCAGTGTCCTGTAACTAAATGACAAAAAATTGCTTAATTAGATCACCAAAAGCACTTACAATTGACCCTATTGTATGTCCTGGTTACCTAGAAAGCATATGACTAAAACCGTTCTTTTGTCTAAAGGCAAAGTGCCCTTTCTAATTAAGCCAGTCGTTTAACTTTGTTAAGGCAGCTAATGTTGAAGCTAACAACAGCTGCCCTTTAGACCTCTGCGATATCAGATGAGGGTTACTTAAGCAGATTGAGACTGAAAGAAGTTCAGCAGGTAGTCATAGTAATGGCTCTTGTTTAGGTTTTTTGCTGCTTTGACATGGATTAAAATAGGACTGTTGCATCCCAGTGCGTTTGGCTGAATAATATTTAATCTGTGTATCCATTTACTGATGCTTAGTGCATGTGTTCGGGATTAAAAAATTCATTGTGCCTTCTCTCCCCTTCTTCACATCTCCCTCGCTCCTATTCCTGTCTCCCATCCCCCTCTTCCATTAGTAAACACCGGTCACAGAGCTCAAATCACAGAATGCTCAATTCTGATCTGATTTGCATTGAGATCTTTTAGTGAGCTGGATGAACCGTTTTGCAAATCATCTGACATTATGTTTAGATACTCTGAAATCTATTTCTGTGCCATCTGAGAGATGCGCTCTGGCTGTCTGTCTCTCTCGCTCTTTGCTTCTCACCCCCACTCTTGCTCTTCCCGAGCATGTGCGCGTCTCTCTCTCTCTCTCTCTCTCTCTCTTTTTCTCCCTCCCTCTCCCTCGTCTCTCTCTTTTTTGCGCGTATATACATGCACACTTTTCCTCTCTCCTACCTCACACACAAACGCTCAGCCGCTGTCACTTGCCGCTGGTTTCTGTCAGAGTTTCTCTCTGATTGTTTTCAGAACAGAAAGTGCTTCGCGAGGAGCGCGCAGAAACAATGTGTCGCTCCTGACCAACCCTGAATGGATTAGCCGGCTATTCAGAGCACTAATGAGATTACAGAGTCACAACAGACATGGGTCCTAGCGGCATGGTACCTTTTGTCGCGCTTCTTGAGGAGTGTTTTCCTTGTCAGTCCCTCAGCATTGGAAATGGCGCTCTGAAAGTGACCGAGGCGGACCCGGCTCAGGCGGATGCCAGGGAATAGACGCGCACAAGCTCACCTATGTTGGTTTCGTGGTGGTAGTGGTGGACAATATGAAGTACCAGAAATATATAACAGTGATGCAGATGGCCATGGGAGTGACAGCCTCCAACAAAGACGACTGCATCCCTCCGAAGAGACAGCTGTGGTGAGTAGAAACTGAACAGTTTGAGAAGTGAGCGAGCGAGTGTGGAATGGGAGGAGAGTGAAGTGTGACGTGCGCCGAGGTTTTGTTAGACTTGTGAACGGAAAAAGAGATGGACAGAAGAATAGATAGAAACTGTTGCATTTTAGTCTTGGGCAGCACAATTCAACCTGTTTTATTTAGTTTTGCTCGAGTTTTTGCTCTCTTGAACCCATCTTGTTTTTTTTGCATCTCTCATCTGTGATTTTTTTTGTTTTGTTTTCTCTTTGATATGTTGATGTGTAACGCTCTATCTCTTGCACTCTCTTTCTCTTTATTTCATACACTGGTGATAGATTGAATCGGTCCTTCCCTGCTATAAAAAAAGCTTACACATGGACCTATAAATAAAGCTGTTGAGCCTGAATAGTTGAGTTCAAGATACTAAACATGACAAAAAATAATGTCATATTTTGTAATGATTTTTTTACCCTTGCATTGGGCTTGGTTATTTTTTTTAAATTTCATTCTCCAGTGCCTCCACGCTGAATGCACTCAGACAGCTTATTAATCACATGGGTGCAGCCACTCAAATCCATTTAACAATTACCTCTCAGTGCGTTTGCAACATTCTTCCAAATGAAAGAACAAAATTATACACATCCTCTGCTTTTACAGCGGCATGTGTTCATTATCTAAATGATATTTGTGTGCACTGGTTGAGTGGAGGTTGAAGCTGGTTAGTGTTGAGTAAATAAAACAGACCTCTATTTTTTATATTTTCTTTAGTTATTTTGAATTGTACATGGTTATTATTTACAGAGATCGATCAGAACATTTCTGTTCCATCCGAACACCTGCTGGCACCAGAACCAGTGGAATTCAGAATTCAGACTTGGCCATATTTTTATGTTATGCAAACCCACATTATCATTTAGTAGTAGTAGTTTTGGTGATAAAATTGAATATGTTATGGAATGCAATGAGTGAATGAACTCAATTAATGAATGTTTGAGGAAGTGAGGCGAATCTGGAGAATATTTAGAATGCAAATGCATTTCTTTTATGCTGCATTAATGTAAATGGTTTCATTATATTGATTAAAATATTTAAATAAATAAAATTAAATAATACTAAATAAAATAAATACAATTGTATATAATTTAAAAAATTATATTTTTTAATAAATCAAATGTTATATATGTATATTTATTTTTACATTTTATTAAAGCATGTATTGAGCCTAAAAACCTTTTATGTTGTCACTTGTGGTTTCCTCAAAAGACTCACAAGGGTGTGTCGTGTGTTGGAACCCCCACCTCCTCATCAGCACAGCAGTCACGTGCATTTCATCAGAATTACGTTACATTATTGTCGTGATGGAAGCATCCGTCCATCCAACCAGCAAGCCTGCAGTTATTGGCTCTCTGCTGCTTCCTGTTCATACTGTGCAAGTGGTAACCGAACGTGTTGACAGTGGGAGGCAACCGTTGTATTGCACCCTCCCAGATGTCTGTCTGTTGTATCCTGCAAGCCATTGTTCTCCCACCTGCCTAATGATGCATGAACTCACCCAGAAGCATCACACCCCCAAGCAGAGTGGATTTTAATTGCAACTTCCAGAAAACATATTTTCGTCTTTAATAACTGAGCGATTATTCTAGGTGCAAAGCAAGAATTCACCAATCTGTATTTCTAAATTTGATTCGGCTATCGTCTTCTGGTCCTCAAGTCATTTGAAACTCAAAAACAAGACTTTTTTTTTTTGTTTGTTTTTTTTTTGCAGGGAACAAAATGTCAGAGTTTCAACCTGAGCCCCTTTTATATTAAACAATGAATGTAGCTCTAGTCTACTGTAGTACTGTAGAAAAATGTTTGTCTGTTTCGCACATGTACACTGAAAAAAATTTAGTGGTGAAATATTTTTTACTCAGAAATTGCTGGTACACTCTTAAAAATAAAGGCTTCAAAGTTTTTTTTTTTTTTTTTTGTTTTTTTTTTTATAGTGATGCCATAGAAGAACCATTTTTGGTTCCCCAAAGAACCTTATAGTGAACAGTTCTTAAATGAACCCTGGGTTCCCACGGGTCTTTGAAATCCTTGAACATTTGTGAATCTAAAAAAAAAAAACAATTTCAAGGCCCTGGGAAGTTTTTGAAAATGAACATGCATAGATACAGGTCCTTTTAAAAGTCTTTGAATTTATTTTGTGCAAGATGTTTTTTGGAAGAAGTTCCGTATTATTTCCTTCCGACCCGCTAATGTGTTATTTCACTAACCCCTTATGGCCTATGCATACTAGCTTGCTTGATTTAAGTTAGTTACACGCATTTACAACAAATAGAATATTAGATCTCTGTCATATAGCCAAAAATAAATGCAAAATAATAAAATGCTTTTTTTGCATACACACTTAAAAATAAAGGTGCTTTAAAAGGTTCTTCACAGCGATGCCATAGAAGAACCATTTTTGGTTCCACAAAGAACCATTCAGTCAAAGGTTCTTTAAAGAGCCATCTCTTTCTTACCTTTTCATAATCTGAAGAACATTCTTTTGCCTCGAAGAACCTTCTTTTGCCACAAAAAACCTTTTGTGAAACAAAGTTTCTTCAGATGTTAAAGGTTCTTTATGGAACCATTTAGACAAAAAAGGTTCTTCTACGGCATTGTGAAGCACCTTTATTTTTAAGAGTGTAGTTGTGTTTGACACATGAAAACTGAAACGTTGTATTTTACAATGTAACCTTGCTCTCACTTGAAATATGTCCCCATATTAAGTCCTTAAATTTGAGGGTATTGGACCTGTAAAGTCCTTGAAACATCCTTTAAGTTGAAGTTAACCCAGGTGTGGGAACCCTGTGAACTGTTTTGAAGAAAATTTTAAATCTATAAAGAACCTTTTCTGCATTTGAAAGGTTCCATGGATGTTCAAGGTTCTTTATGGAACCATCAATGCCAATAAAGAACCTTCACCAATAGTTACAAAGAAATAGCAAGTTACACATTGAAACATGACAACTTTAAAAAATCTTTTTTTTTTACAGCGTACTGGACGAAGCCGAGCTGCAATCATATTATCAACTGTAGTTCTGTTAGTCTGACATCAAAAAAACCCAGACTAGTACAATTTCAGACGGACTGTAAGAGTACATGTTATTGATTCAGAGTCAGACTGAAATACAACTTAAAGCACACAAAGATTTTAAAAGAGATTCTGAGTGTCAAAACTGACAGCACTGAGCTTTACTTACTAGCCAGAGAGGAAATCTCAGCACTGATTGACACTGATTGCTCTGTCTCCTCAACATTGTCATTGACTCAGAGAAGTGTGGTCAGGGTAAAATAGCTGTTTCTCTGTTTGTTTTTGACACACACACGTTTTCCACTCTGCCGTGAGATTGTAATCTCCTTTCAGATGCTTTATGGCACTGTGGGGGACAGATTACACTGGGTTTACTGAGTCATGACTGCCTCATCCCTGCCTTACAGCTCTTGCTCCTCTGCCGCCCCACAGATTCCTCGTGTGGAACGTCTTTTAAGAAGGGTTATGTGTTTGGGGGGGGGGGGGGGGGGGATTCTGCATAAAGTAAGTAAGTTTAAAGCGGTAAGTTAGTTTTGTGGCCACTGTAATCACATTAGGGAATAATCTATTGGGTAAAGCTGAAGAAAGTGCGGGAATTGTGGAGATGAGGCATGAGATGTAGAAAGCTTGAGTGGATCAAACAAAAATACATTGTGTGGGTCAAAATTATTGATTTTTCTTTGATGCCAAAAATCATTAGGGCAGTAAGTAAAGAAAATGTTTCAAGAAGATATTTTGTAAATTTTACATTTGTAAACAGATCAAAACTTAATTTCTGATTAGTAATATGCATCGCTAAGAACTTTATTTAGACAACTTTAAAGGCGTTTTTTCAATTTGATTTTTTGCACCCTTAGATTCCAGATTTTCAAATAGTTGTATCTCAGCCAAATATTGTCCTAACAAAGCAAACACTAAAAAAAGCTTTTAGATGATATATAAACCTTAATTTCAAAAGATTGACCCTTATGACTGGTTTTGTGGTCCACGGTCACAGATGAAGTAAGAAATAATGCAATTACCCAAAAATGAAAATTTGCAGAAAATTTACTCAAAAGACATTAACAATGTAACTGAGACTGTGAGGGATATAAGTACAATAGAAGTGTTTAATGAATTAGGGTTAGGTACTGTTGTCATTCTTGAAAAACAGACGTCAGTAGACAAAAACGGTTTTTAAATTTGTGAAACGTGTGCAATCTAGAGCCTTTATACAGCATATGCCATTGTAAATACTGTAAGTCTGTCTCTCACAGCCTCATTTTCCTTGGTGTTACAAGGAAAGGTCTCCCCAAAATTAAAATTGTGTCATTAATTACTTACCCTCACTTGATTCCAAACCCATAAGACCTTTGTTCAGCTTTGGAACACAAATTAAGATATTTTTCGATGAAATCCGAGAGCTTTTTGACCCTGCATAGACAACAATGCAACTGGAATGTTCCCAGGCCCAGAAACATAGTAAGGACATCGGTAAAATAATCCATGGGGCTCAACTGTAATTTTAAGTTTTTGTCCACAAAATATTTTCGTAGCTTTGTAAAATTATGGTTGAAGCACTGATGTCACATGGACTATTTTAACGATGTCCTTACTACCTTTCTGGGCCTTGAACATGGTTGTTGCATTGCTGTCAATGCAGGGTCAGAAAGCTCTCGGATTTCATCAAAAATACCTTAATTTGTGTTCTGAAGATGAGCAAAGGTCTTACAGGTTTGCAGTGACACATACCTTTGATTTCAATGTTGCGTCTAACCTGTCTAAGATCAGTATTCATTTGTGGGTGAACTATTCTTTAAAATCAATTCAACACAGTTTTTCTTTCTACTCAATTTTAGCCATTTGGTTGTAGTCAGGATTTTACTCTGTTTAGTGTTACAACACTGTCCTCTAAATGTGTCCCACTTTATGACTTTTAAACCTGTACCTTAACTTCTCACTCATGACTCCTTTAAAAAACCTGGCCACAGGGAGGGATGATAACATACGGCCTTAGAGTTTCTGCTCCTTGTGGGCTGGCCTGGACAAGTATGACCCCTCTGATCCTTGAGTCAGATCTGCTTTCAGCCGGGCTGACTCATAGTACTCACCATATTGACCTGCAGGATAAAAACAACATGCAGTTGGTCACCAAGCTGAAGCTGCAACCTGAGGGTGTGACATAATGCTTAGTCATAACAGCAGAAAGTGTCCTGTTTCTGTTACACTGACTCTATCATGCAAGACGTTCCACAGAAATGAAGTACACTTACATGAACTGTGAAATTTGATTATAGTCAGATCATAGTGTCAATGTCTAAATCTTGTGCACAGTTTTTTTTAAATCTGTCAACATTTTAAAATGTTTTTTCTCTAAATCAGTGCTGTTTTTCCTTATGATTTTGAGCCTTTGTTTAATAAGACTTTGTGGCTAGACACATGTTTTGCTCTAGGTGCCTGTGCCAGGTCGTGTTTGTGTAGTCTCTCTTGCAGTCAGGACGGGTGGAGGGTGGGAGACACTAAGCATGGGCCTGTGACCGTTGTACTGTCATGTTTGATACACGTCTATATCCCTAATCTCCCTCTCCATCTGTCGAAGCTGTCTGGCCCACCTAATCAGCATGTCGCTTCCTGTTCTGCTCCTGGTCATCTCATGTCAAAGGTCCACAGCTAAGATTATTTACAGTTATCCCATCAATGTGACCACCAACACAAACACAGAGATTTTCGCATGCTTAAAGTTTTATACTTGCCGTAATGTTCCTTACTTTGTAGTGTTGTGACTTTTAAACCTCTTCGGTGATGTAAATCTAGTGTTTTATGATTACACGGTCATCTCAGGAAAGCAGAGAGTAGCCAAAGAAGGAAGAAAGACATCATGTCCTGTTTGTCCAGGCTACAAGAGCCTGTGCAGTGTTAATAGTATTCAGGGATCAGTGTTGCAGATTAACCTCTGAACGACGGGTGAAGAGGAGGGATCATTACAGAAGGGCTACTCAGACTAAGCCGTGTGTTGTGTCTGTGTCTCTGGTTTTGTGTTTACATAATGAAGTGCAGAAGTTTCCAAATGATTCCTTCACCTGAGTTGCTCCTCTTGAAGGCCTTAAAGGAGATTCACCAAAGACAGGTGTCTAGTTTTAAGAATTTGAATGCATTTGCAGATTTAGTTTGACCCTTGATGTCTTTGGTAAGGTGCACTTGATTGCTCTGCAGAAAGCATCCAGCTCTTCGTGCCAGGAATGGCTATAGAGCATAATGTCACATGAGACTGTTTGGAAACACCTTGTTACTGAGCTTGTATGCAGGGTCATTGTGTAAAATCAAAAACATTTTAAAAAGGTATTTAAACCAGACCCCTATGAAGACTTAAAGGGGACATCAGGTGTAAAATTCACTTTGTTTCTGTATAAATGTGTTTTAGCAGTGTGTGGATACAATCACTCTACAATGATAAAAATCCAATCAATTCTTTTTTTAATCTCTAAAAAACCTAAATAGTCTCAATTATCAAGCCGTTTTGATTTTCTGAGCAGTATGACATCATATTGTTCAGCCCCCGCCCACAGCTGCTGATGGACTGTCCCGTATTAGCATATTTCCACCCTCAGCTTGCTGTATGCTGTCCACCATTTTCTCAGCGCTCGAGCAGCTGTAGCGACAGCAATGCAGGTGTTTTGTAGTTGGTTGTAAAAGTAAACACACACTCTAAAAAATGCTGGGTTAAAATGTTTTTACTCATAGCTGAAAGATGCCATGACTGACTCCATAACCTGCCCATAAACAAACAGTACTTCGATTAGTACAGTCGTGGCCAAAAGTTTTGAGAATGACACAAATATTAGTTTTCACAAGGTTTGCTGCTAAACTGCTTTTAGATCTTTGTTTCAGTTGTTTCTGTGATGTACTGAAATATAATTACAAGCACTTCATACGTTTCAAAGGCTTTTATCGACAATTACATGACATTTATGCAAAGAGTCAGTATTTGCAGTGTTGGCCCTTCTTTTTCAGGACCTCTGCAATTCGACTGGGCATGCTGTCAATCAACTTCTGGGCCAAATCCTGACTGATAGCAACCCATTCTTTCATAATCACTTCTTGGAGTTTGTCAGAATTAGTGGGTTTTTGTTTGTCCACCCGCCTCTTGAGGATTGACCACAAGTTCTCAATGGGATTAAGATCTGGGGAGTTTCCAGGCCATGGACCCAAAATTTCAACGTTTTGGTCCCCAAGCCACTTAGTTATCACTTTTGCCTTATGGCACGGTGCTCCATCATGCTGGAAAATGCATTGTTCTTCACCAAACTGTTGTTGGATTGTTGGAAGAAGTTGCTGTTGGAGGGTGTTTTGGTACCATTCTTTATTCATGGCTGTGTTTTTGGGCAAAATTGTGAGTGAGCCCACTCCCTTGGATGAGAAGCAACCCCACACATGAATGGTCTCAGGATGCTTTACTGTTGGCATGACACAGGACTGATGGTAGCGCTCACCTTTTCTTCTCCGGACAAGCCTTTTTTCCAGATGCCCCAAACAATCAGAAAGAGTCATCATCTGAGAATATGACTTTGCCCAAGTCCTCAGCAGTCCATTCGCCATACTTTTTGCAGAAGATCAATCTGTCCCTGATGTTTTTTTTGGAGAGAAGTGGCAGTGCAGAAGCTCTGCACTGGTGGCACTCCGATCCCGCAGCTGAATCCTCTTTAGGAGACGATCCTGGTGCTTGCTGGACTTTCTTGGACGCCCTGAAGCCTTCTTAACAAGAATTGAACCTTATTCCTTGAAGTTCTTGATGATCCTATAAATTGTTGATTTAGGTGCAATCTTAGTAGCCACAATATCCTTGCCTGTGAAGCCATTTTTATGCAAAGCAATGATGGCTGCACGCGTTTCTTTGCAGGTCACCATGGTTAACAATGGAAGAACAATGATTTCAAGCATCACCCTCCTTTGTCAAGTCTGCCATTCTAAACCAATCAGCCTGACATAATGATCTCCAGCCTTGTGCTCGTCAACATTCTCACCTGAGTTTACAAGACGATTACTGAAATGATCTCAGCAGGTCCTTTAATGACTGCAATGAAATGCAGTGGAAAGTTTTTTTTCGGGATTAAGTTCATTTTCATGGCAAAGAAGGACTATGCAATTCATCTGATCACTCTTCATAACATTCTGCAGTATATGCAAATTGCTATTATAAAAACTCAAGCAGCAACTTTTCCAATTTCCAATATTTATGTAATTCTCAACTTTTGGCCACGACTGTAGATTAGAGAACACATTTTAACACTAAATAAATTCAGTATTATAACGTATAAAATTAGTTTGTTATGCAAGGCAAAAGGCATTTCCATCATGCGAAACGACCAAGTATTGAGCAGCTTGTTGAGATGACGGCTGCTGTTCTGACGCAGCCTCGTCCTTGTATGTTATGTTGTGTAAAATCCTATAATTTACAGCACAGTAAAGACTTTATAAATTAAACAATGTGTACCAACCTTTATTTTGCTGAAGAAGTGTGCCAAAATTGGTGGCGCTGTTTACCGCCCTCTCCTAAAGAGGACTCAAAAAGCCTATGCTCTGACTATAACTCAACAGCTGGGTTGTTTCGTCGGAGACAGGCTCAACTCAGCGGTTAGGTAAGAAAATTAACCCAATATATAATAGCCCATTAAAATTGACCAAGCAGCTTGGTTACAGAAAAAATACCCAACATCTGGGTAAAAAATATTAAAATAACCCAATAAAATGACCTAACAAGCTGAACCCAGCATTTGGGTTAAAAAAATAATAATCTAGCATTTTTTAGAGCGCAGAAAAACTGGGTAAAAACATTAAAAGAGAAGTTCACTTCCAGAACAAAAATGTACAGATTATGTACTCACCCCCTTGCCATCCTTGTCATGTTCATGTCTTTCTTTCTTCAGTCATAAAGAAATAGTTTTTTTGAGGAAAACATTTCAGGATTTTTCTCCATATAGTGGACTTCTACGGTGCCCTGAGTTTGAACTTCCAAAATCCAATTTAAATGCGGCTTCAAACGATCCCAAATGCAGTTGTAAATGATCCCAGCCAAGCAAGAAGGGTCTTATCTAGTGAAACGATCGTTTATTTTAATTTTTTATTACAATTCATATACCCTTGAACCTCAAATGCTCATCTTGTCTTGCTTTGCCCGAGCTCTGCTTTTTTCCGATTCAAGATAGTTAGGGTATGTCGAAAAACTCCCATCTCATTTTCTCCTACATTGATGTTTTACCTTTTTTGTTTAGGTATTTGATCTTCTTTGCATGTTCACTTTGCACTGGGTCGGTACTTTTGCAGCGATGTAGGATGATAAAATAAGGTGAGAGTTCTTCGACGTACCCTAACTGTCTTGAACTGAGTTCAGGCAGAGCAAGACAAGACGAATGTTTAAGGTTAAAAAGTATATAAACTGTAATTTAAAAAAAATCGCTACATAACACCGGCTGGGATAATTTACAACCACATATGGGATAGTTTGAAGCCACATATAAACTGCATTTTGGAAGTTTAAACTCGGGGCACCATAGAAGTCCACTATATGGAGAAAAATCTTAAAATGTTTTCCTCAAAAAACATAATTTCTTTGAAGAAAGAAAGACATTAACATCTGGGGTGACTACATTATCTGTATTTTTTTTTTTTTTTGTTCTGGAAGTGAACTTCCTCTTAAAAAAAAAAAAAACATTTAAATGACCCAGCAGGCTGAAACCAGTATTTAAAAAAATAAAATAATTCGGCGTGTTTTTTTTTTGTGTGTAAGAGTCTTCATATTCTTATGACATTAGAGTCACTGAGGACGCAGTGGATTAGTTTTGTTTTTATGGTAATGCGCCACCGAATACGCTAAAAACAGAAAAGAGGGGTGGAGTGAGCAGTTGCTCATTCTCATTTATATAGCCATGCACTGAAACGGCTCGCTGTGAACAGAGCTTTGACAAAGTAAAAACTGTGTTGTTTTACACAACCAGGAATTTAAAGCCAAGTATGTTGCAGACATTTCATGAGGAGCCTAAAGAATCATACCAACTTATGGAAAATGTGCATCCGATGTCCCCTTTAAATATAGTAAAAAATATTGTAAAAATTGTATTTGTAAAGAATTCATTAAATAAACATTTTACTCCGTGCTCTTTGAACATGATTAGAGTTTGGAACTGAAGCTGGTCTTGGTCAAAGCGCGTCCCTCAGAGTGAGTCTCACTTGTCTGCTTTCGTCTGAGAAAGATTCAATGACTGGTGGTATCCTCAGGGCACTCTCTTCTCTTAGTCATGCAGTTTAGCCTTAAAACTATTCCAGCTTGCAATCAGCACACACCCAAGCCCCGTCTTATATTCGCTCATCATATCAGGTGCTGTGTACATCACTGATACGAATGCTTCAAAGCTCCTTGCCCTAACCTTGGCATCCTATTGAATGAATGTATCCTAACAAGGTAGTGTCACAATCACTGAACTGAGTAATGAATCTACATCGGCACAAGGTCTCAGCTCTTCCGACCATGCAATGTCATACAGCGTGGCCTTGCTGGGCTATCTGTTTACGCTGAACCCTCACACGAGCACATCACCTCTGTTGTAGCAGGCCGAGCATGGCGTGAGTTTTCACACATATGGCAGTGGGCTATTTTAATACATACAAATGACTGTAAATCAATATATTGCTATTGATGATGAGGCAGTCGAATTTAGTTTCGCCTTTAACATGTAAGCGCCTTGCAAAAAGACTGAACAAATATTGTCCTTTCCTTTAAATGTTATTTCTTTTAAGGGGTCACAGACTGCCTTTTTTATTATTTTGTACTGTTCTCTGAGGTCTACTTATAATGTCATCAAGATTTTCACATCAAAAAAACACCATAATATAGAAGTAATAAGATATTTCTGTCCTGTTTTGACCCCCTCACGAGAACACTCTTTTTGAATAGGCATGGCGGATTGTAGACCCGGAAATAAATGCCCACTGCTATGATTGGCTAATAGTGGTGTATGTTTGACAGCCTACATCCTTCATAGATGGACACATAAATACTTAATACATATCAAACTATCTGTAATAACAGACAAAGCAATAGTAACCACGTAATATAAACAGTTTTCTCGTTCTTGTGTGTTGCAACATTACTGTTGGATTCAATATAGTCAGCACAGCAGTCTTGTAGTTTCAGTCTTCGGAAAATCCTGTGTCAAACTGTCTTATTCGTAAATGAATCCGTGGGAAAATGAAGTGAACAAAAGACCCAAGTTCTTACTCAGAAGCAATAGAAGATGGTTACATGTTTCCTAGAAGACAAAATAAGTAAAATTTACCCTGATCTTCAAACTTGGCTCTTAATGCATTGTTTTTCCTTCTGGAGCATCAGTGAGGATTTGAACCTTCTTTAAAAATAAACACTTCAGTTAAATGATTTGTTAAATGTGCGTGCGTGTGTGTACCTGGTATTCATCACGTTATGGGGACCAAATGTCCCCACAAGGATAGGAATACCAGTAGATTTTGACCTTGTGGGGACATTTCTTAGGTCCCCATGAGGAAACAGGCTTATAAATCATGCACAATGAGTTTTTTTGAGGAAGTAAAAGTGTGCACAATCTCCTGTGAGGGCTAGGTTTAGGTGTTGGGTAGGTGTAGGGCGATAGAAAATACGGTTTGTACAGTATGAAAACCATTACGCCTATGGAATGTCCCCATAAAACGTGTGTGTGTGTGTGTGTGTGTGTGTGGTACAGTAATCAGTGGTTGTCGGATCTCCCAGTGACAGTGACCTCTTAAAACACTCACACTGAGCTGGAAGAATTGCTATTTCTAGGCAAGACTTCATGTAACATTCATGAAGCTCACCTCTTAGAGCAGTCGTGAGGAGTGTTTTCCTTTTGAAGGAAATGCTCTTGTTTGTTGTGAAGTTGAGAGGGGTGGATAAACAGGGCAGACTGCTTAATATTTTAGTGCATTACTCTTAAGGGCCAAGGAAAGGACACTTCACCATGTAATATTTTCCTGGCCTGAAATTAGCTACAGCTTAGACATTTTGCACAGTAATGATAGAGCCCCAAAGAGTGTGATAAATGACCAGTATTTTAGTGTTTTTTTTTTTTTCTTTTACCCATCTCTCCCCTTGTTTAGGTACCTGTACTCTGGTACATTGTATTGCTAAAAATTATATTTTTTTCTTTTATGCCAAAATTCATTGGGATATTAAGTAAAGATCATGTTCCATGAAGATATTTTGTAAATTCCCAACAGTAAATATATCAAAACTTAATTTTTGATTAGTAATATGCATTTCTAAGAACTTCATTTAGACAACTTTAAAGGTTGATTCTCTTAATTTTTTGATTTTCAAATAGTTGTGATGTATAAATCTTAATTTCAACAAATTGTCCCTTATGACTGGTTTTGTGCTCCAGGGTCACATTTATATTTTGTGGAAAATTAGTAAGCATGATATTAAGACAACATATTTCCAGAATTGATTAGATTTTATATGTCTAAAATGAATTATTTAAAAAAATTATGTATATTTATATGTATTCAAAATTAGAGAAACAGTTTTTTTTCTGAGGTAATGATTTGATTGGTTTTCTAAACACTTATACTTGTGTTATGGGAATCCCTTATGAGTTGAAGTTAAATTATTTCACTCTTGTACTGCAGAGGGTTTAAGCTTCTGCTTAGTACAGTGTGTGTGAATGAGTCCCCAGAATAACAGAGTGTGTGTGTGAGAGAGAGAGAGAGGGAGATGAGAAAAGGGAGAGAGTGAGCTTGGTGGCAACAGAAGCCTGTCCAGATTGAATGCGGTGCTCTTGGGTTTAGTGCAAATCCTCTAGAGATCGTGGGCAGTGTGGAGGTCACAGGAGAGAAGCCCAGCTCTGGTGCTCTGCCTGCCAATCAGAGGGATTCACATCAGCAAATGGGATCCAAGGCTCTCACTTTGGCCAGACTGCTCTCCGGTTTGGGGAATGAATTGCGGAGTGTGTTCTGCCAGGGAGCGAAAGAGCACGTGTATCGGCCTGACCACCATGTAAAAATGAGAGGAAGTGGACAGAAGGGCCACTGTCACTCAGCCTGTCTGCCCATTGGGAACAGAAACTGGCTATGGAGAAGATAGATCCTAAAAATTCACAATTGCAGTGGCCTGTTTGTATGGGTTTAGTCTTGGGTTCAGCTTTTTCTGGTAAAAAAAATGACCTTTTAAACAAGAATAGAATGTCTGACCCACATGTTCAGTTAGCAAACACATTTTATTTTATTTTTACATGCTATTTAGGAACAGGTGAAAAAATAAATAAATAATTGAGCAGCTGTCTGTGTGAACAATTAAACAAAAATATACAAAATATAATGTAATATTGTACTGTTGTAATATGCTGTGTGCTAAAATGACACTGTCAGGACCAGGGTTTTTATTTTAGTTTAGTTTGGATTTGGTTAATGATGTGTTTTGGTCAACAATGCACCAATCAATCACATGCTCATAAATTTTTTATATTTTTTTTCCATTTTATTTTAATTTACCCAGTATGCCAATAAATAATGGAAAGCAAGCAAAACATATATTATATTATATTATATTATATTATATTATATATTTATTTTATTATGATTTTATTTTTTCATTATAGTTTTTTTGTTTGTTTTACTCTGTCATAAAAAAATAACAATCAAAAATATCAATCACATGCTAATAAATCAGAATTTTCTTTTCTATTTTTTTTTATTTAATTTTATTTTATTTTAGTTTAATTTACACAGTGTGCCATTAAATAATGAAAAGCCAGTGAAACAGATGGCTTTTTATTTTATTTTATTATAGTTTATTTTATTTTTTGTTGTAGTCTGTCATCAAAAAATACCAATCAAAAATATCAATCACATGTTAATAAATCAGAATTTTCTTTTCTTTTTTAACATTTTATTTTATTATTTTATTTTATTTTAATTCACACAGTGTGCCATAAAATAATAAAAAAACAGTGAAACAGATGGCTTTTTTTTTTTTAATTTTATTTTATTTATTTATTTTTATATATTTTATTTAGTTTTTTGTCATCCAAAAATACCAATCAATTAAATGCTCATAAATCAGATTTGTCTTTTCTTTTTCATTTTATTTTAATAGATGGATTGTGCCATTAAAATAATGAAAAGCCAGTGAAACAGATGGCTCTTTTCTTTCCTTTCCTTTCCTTTCCTTTCCTTTCCTTTCCTTTCCTTTCCTTTCCTTTCCTTTCCTTTCCTTTCCTTTCCTTTCCTTTCCTTTCCTTTCCTTTCCTGTCCTTTCCTTTCCTGTCCTTTTCTTTTTTTGTCATAAAAATACCAACTAATTACATGCTCATATATATATATATATATATATATATATATATATATATATATGTGTATATATTTCATTTTATTTTATTTTAATTTAATTTACGCAGTGTGCCATTAAGTAATGGAAAGTCAGAAAAACAGATGCTTATTTTCTTTTTTTTCTTTTGTTATAATAATGGAAGGCCTATAAATCTGATTTTATTTTAATTTTATCAGTTAATTAATTCATGTATTTAAAACTCAAAATAAAAAAACGTTAGCCAGTTACATTGAGCTTCAGAGCTCAATGCACAACTAAGCTTCGAGCCAATATTTGTTTTTATTTTACTGCAAGGCACCTATAGATTCCTGTACAACACGGAGCCTCAATGCTGTCCTCTGAGCTTATTCGGTTTTAAGGATTTCATAATGGGATTCTGCTGTTCTCACTGTGGGTGAGCACTTCAGACTCTCTTGTCCCTTCAGTTTGACAAGAGACAGCAGCAGGAAAATCAAACTGGAAGGTGATACTCATTCCTAAAGGCCACTGGGGTTACATAAATCACCCAATGACAGGACTAAAACAAATCTCCCTCCGGCCTTTCCCTTGGGATCGCCTGCTCACAGTAACCCTATGGATTTTGCCCCAAACAGAGAAAAGATGGGAGAGAGTCTGTGATATTTTGGTTTCTAAATACAGATTTCTGATCACTGAAACATAATAGCACACTCCTTCTCATGCATGATTTGGGATATCATTCATTCATCTTCTAAACACAAACCGTGCCGGATGCTTTCACGCACCAAAGTGAAATACTTGGGGTTAGGGGTTGTTTAAATCCTTTACCGTAAATGTGAGCAATCGTAACAGAGATGCTTGCCTTAGAAAGCACCTCTAATTATGGAGACAGGGATTTTTATGAGAGCATTAAAGCTATCATGGCCAATATATCCCGAGGGTTTAATTGCTCCTTGCACTAATTCACGCTAACAGACACCTCCTGTGAGAGAACAGAGATCCATATGGGTGTAAGTGGGAGAAACGTTTCTTGAATCTTTGATGCATGCGCATTATACAAAGTCTAATCTACAAAAAAACAGTCAGTCTATCTTAGTGGTGAGTGTAGAGTTACGTAAGACCCTTTTATGATAAGCTTTGCTTTTAGTTGGATTAGGTTAATCAGGGACGAATGATGACACCTAAGCTCTGATTTGTATTATGTGTGTGCATTTCTTGCTCCATCAAGTAAATTGCAGAAGATGTCCCTAATTTACCCTGTGAAATCTTATGAATATATTAGTGCTTGTAATTAATATAGGCATTGCTATGGAAGCCAGGTTCCACCACGGAATAAAAAATAAAATGTTGTTTAAATTATCTCACAGACTTTTTTTCTCAGAGTTGCGTGATATAAACTCACAATTGTGAGTTATAAAATCAGAATTGCAATATTTATATCTTGCAATTCTGATTTGAAGTCAGAATTGAGAGATATAAACTCGTAATTCTGACTTTTTTTCTCAGAATTGCATGATATAAACTCACAGTTGTAAAATAGTCAGAATTGCGAGATATCAACTTGCAATTCTGAGAAATGAAGTCAGAATTGCAAGATATAAACTGCGAGAAATTCAGAATTGTGGGTTTATATCTCGTAATTCTGACTTTTTTTCTCAGAATTGTGAGAAACTCATAATTGTGAGTTATAAAGTCAGAATTGTGAGATATAAACTTGCAATTCTGAGAAATGAAGTCAGAATTGCAAGATATAAACTGCGAGAAATTCAGAATTGTGGGTTTATATCTCGCAATTCTTACTTTTTTTTCAATTGTGACTTCTTTCTTAGAATTGCGAGATATAAACTTACAATTGTGAGAAATTCAGAATTGTAGGTTTATATCTCGTATTTCTGACTTTTTTTCTCAGAATTGTGAGAAACTCATAATTGTGAGATATAAACTTGCAATTCTGAGAAATGAAGTCAGAATTGTGAGATATAAACTTAACAATTGTGAGAAATGTAAAATTGCAGGTTTATATCTCACAATTATGAGAAAAAGTCAGAATTGCGAGATATAAAACTGCAATTCTAAATTTCTCACAAAATTGATATATCAATTATATCAATTTTGTGAGAAATTTAGAATTGCAGTTTTATATCTCGCAATTCTGACATTTTTCCTCGCAATTTTGACTTTCATATCAGAATTGTGAGATATAAACTCAGAATTACAAGATATAAACTCACCATTAAGAGAAAATCAGAATTGCGGGTTTATATCTCGTAATTCTGACTTTTTCTCATAATTGTGAGATATAAACTAGCAATTTTGTGAGAAATTTAGAATTGCAGTTTTATATCTCGCAATTCTGACTTTTTTCCTCGCAATTTTGACTTTCATATCAGAATTGTGAGATATAAACTCAGAATTACAAGATATAAACTCACCATTAAGAGAAAATCAGAATTGCGGGTTTATATCTCGCAATTCTGACTCTTTTCTCAGAATTGTGAGATATAAACTTACAATTATGAGAAATTTAGAATTGCAGTTTTATATCTCGCAATTCTGACTTCGCAATTTTGACTTTCATATCAGAATTGTGAGATACAAAGTCAGAATTGCAAGATATAATCTCACCATTAAGAGAAAATCATAATTGCGGGTTAATAATCTCGGGTTAAAAAAGACTTTTTTCTCAGAATTGTGAGATAAACTCATAACTGCGAGTTATAATGTCAGAATTGCTAGATATAAACTTGCAATTCTGAGAAATAAAGTCAGAATTGTGAGATATAAACTCAAAATTGTGAGAAATTCAGAATTGCAGATCTCTGTCTCGCAATTGGGGCAGCCGTGGCCTAATGGTTAGAGAGTCGGACTTGAAACCCAAAGGTTGCAGGTTCGAGTCTCAGGTCCGGCAGGGATTGTCGGTGGGGAAGGTGAATAACCAGCACTCTCTCCACCCTCAATACCATGACTGAGGTGAGTCCCTTGAGCAATGCACCGTACTCCCAACTGCTCCCCGGGCAATGGCTGCCCACTGCTCTGGGTGTGTGTTCACGGTGTGTGTGTGTTCACTACTGTGTGTGTGCACTTGGATGGGTTAAATGCAGAGCACAAATTCCTAGTATGGGTCACCATACTTGGCCTCACTTCACCTCCTTTCCTTTCCAATTCTGACTTTTTCTCATAATTGTGAGATATAAACTAGCAATTGTGAGTTTTAAAGACCAGTTTTGAAAAAAAGACTGCTCTCAGAATTGAATGAAGTCATAAACTTGCACTTCTGAGGAAAAAAAGTCAGAATTGCAAGGTAAAAGTCGCAGTTACCTTTTAATATTTTTAGATCTTGCAATTCTGACATTTTTTTTCAGAATTGAAAGATGTAAACTTGCAATTGCGATTTATGAGAGTTAAATTTTGAGAAAACAGTTCTCACAATTCTGAGTTTGTATCTTAAAATTCGGACTTGATACCTTGCAATTGCAAGTTATGGAGTCATAAACTCACAATTGCTGAAAAAAAGGTCAAAATTGCAAGATGTAAACTCACAATTGTAATAAAATAGTCAGAACTGCGAGATAAAAGTCGTAATTACCTTTTTTATTTTTATTTTTTATTCAGTGGCATTAGCAGGCTTCCATACGTTCCTGTAAAGTAGCTCAAAAATTAGTCCTGGGTTTGATTCTCTGAGAATGTATAAGCTTATAAAATGTACATTACTGTTTGAAAAGTTGCTGTTTGAAGGATGTTTTTAATATCTTTGAATAAAATCTCTTATGCATGTAAAGGCTGTATTCATGTAATTAAAAATACAGTAAAAAGAGTAATGTTGTGAAATATTATTGCAATTTCAAAGTACAGTTTTATAGTTCTAGCGTTTTATAATATAATGTATTCATGTGAGGACAAAGCTGAATTTTCAGCATCATTGCTTCAGCCTTCAGTGTCACATGATCTTTCAGAAATCTTTCTAATATGCTGATTTGAAGAAACGGTTCTTCTTATTATAATTAATGTTGAAAAATGTTATGCTGCTAATTATTTTAAAATCTTTCATAACAATTTACCTTTTTTCGCTGTCAGTTAAGATCAATTGAATGCATCCTTACTGAACTAAACACGTTCCCCAAACTGTTAAACAGTACCTTGAAAGAAAGACGCTTTGGATAAAAGTGTGTAAATGTAGGTAGCAGCTGGTCTGAGTGGACATTAAGGATCCCAGCATGCCGTATGATTATGTGCTAATGTCTCTCCACCGCAGGGTGCCACCTGATTCAGAAGCCCCTGCTGCCTCTGGTGCCTCTGCTACGACGCCACCTGCTGCGGCTGCGACTCAGGCCAAACCATCACTGCGCAGGATCAAGGGCCGCATCCACAGAAGCAAGAGCCTGGACAGTATGGATCTACTGGACTGCAATGTGAGTCGATACAGTGCATGCAGAGATGATGTCATTCAGTCACTTGTTTTTCACAGGCAGGGTGAGAACACCTATTGAGCATGTGCTGAGAGAGTCATCAGCTTAGCTTGACTGTTGGGAAGAAATGAGTTACAACTGCCTCTAGATGAACTCTATCACAACTGTGTTTAATCCTGATACTGTATGCAGATCAAATCCATCCTTTGCTGCACACCAATGTCACCAGTGTCAAATCTGTCTTGACATAACGCTGCATTTTCTTAAAATTGTGGCAAAATGACACTTGAAGTAGTAGTTCATTCAAAAATGAACATTTTGCAATCATTTACTCACTTCGATGTCGTTCCAAACCTAAATTACATCTCTGAGGAACACAAAAGGCAGTTACACTCAGTTGAGAACTGAGGCCTTTAAACTTTAATGTTGGCAAAAAGGCATCTTAAGAGTATTAAATAAGTGGTCCGTATGACTTGTGTACATATTTTAAAGGAAACCCCGGGTATTAAAACTTGTATGGCTTAATATAACATAAATTATGTCTCTTACTGACATATGTAGTTACGTTATTTGAAAAATCCACATCGGTTTATACATATTTTGGACTATGGGAGCCACCATTATTTTGATGATGTGAAATAGTTGCACTTTGTGAGCTATTGGCGCTACCTGTTGCTATTTTTACTGCAGTACAGCTTGGAAAATAAAATACTGATGCAATGACCAAAGCTACTGAAAGAGCTTTCAGGTGCTGATGGGTTATAAGCATAGGCGTAAACCAAATGCCGTACCATCGTTTTTTTTCCCCAAAAAGAGTCTAAACGCCTGCGGATATTGAGTAAAGTCTGCGCTGAGAAACTCCTTCAGTGCCTGTGGCGTCATGACAAGTGTTGGCATGTTTATATCCTGTCAGGATGGCATCTAGTGCTTCTTGTCTCTGCCATTTGTAAGCTCTTTCAGTAGCTGTGGTCTACTAAAAGCCTCAATGGATTCAGGGCTAAAGTGGAGAGAACAAAGACGCAGGTCTTTAGGAAGTATTATCTGTCCACAGGCATCTTCCCATTCTTTTTTTACCTTTCTCATTGCTAGGAAAGCAGTAAAGACTTACATCACTTCTCTTGTTGCCCTTCGACTGAAAATTACAACCAAAAGCTGCACAATGTGGCATCGTATCCGTGTTTTATTTTCTGAGTTGTGTTGCAGTAAAACTAGCAACAGGTAGCACCAATATCTCACCTTGTGCAACCATTTCATGTCATCAAAATGCTGGCACCCCCCAAAGTCCCAAATATGAATAAAACAATGTGGGTTTTTTAAATAATGTAAATCTTTCATGGGTTTTCTACTACATAATTCAGCAAGAGACATCATTTACATTATATTAAGCCATACTAGTCTTAATACCCGGGGTTCCCTTTAAGTCTTCTTAAGTCATACATAAGCTTTGGGTGACATGGAGACTAAAATTTAAGTTGTTATTTGCTGATTGCCCCTCCATATGAACTGTAAACAGCTGTGAACAGATCATTGAGTCAATAAGTTGAAACTTAAGAGCTGCATTAATCCAACCCATATAATTTGACTCAAAACAATGATTTTTTTTACATACCAGACAATGCTGCTTCTCTCATAAACTTTCATGAAGATCCAAAAGAGAAGCCGTCCTATGACTTGAACAGAAAACTTAGAATGTGGTGCATGTGGATCACTTTTATAATTATTTTATGATGCTTTGGCATCCTTTTTAAAGTTTGAAAGCCTCAGTTCAGTTGCGGTTTTATATATATTTCTCCTTTTGTGTGCAGAAAATAGAAAGTCATACGATTTGGAACAACACTGGGGTGAGCAAATAATGACAGAACATTTATTTTTGGCCAAACTACTTCTTAATCTTAAAATAATCCATTCTAACCTGAAAATAGCTGTTTGATCATAGCTGCATTGTCAGTGTACTCACTGTTTCCATGTCCCAAGGCGCTGTTAAATATAGATGTAGATGGAAATTCTTTCTTCTTTTTCTTCTTCTACTTCTTCTCCCCTCCAGAGATTTACTTAACACAAGAGTCTAATTTTTTAGATGTTCACTGTATCAAAACAAGCTTATTTTTACTCAAAGCATAACATAGCACCGCATCGTTCTATAATTTACGGCTACATGTCCAAATTAAATGGAGCAGTGGGGAAAATGGCTTCTGGACATAAACGTACTGACCTCGCTACTATTAACGGGCCACAGCTCACTGACTCTATCTCACACCATTCCATCAGGTCTGCCTTTTATCAAAACCCATGAATAGTTAACAGTTTTTATTCTGCATTAGACCATCACCGTGTTCATAGCAATCAGTAACGATTAGTCTATTTACCTTAAGACCTTCTTATTGATCCAAGACGACAATAAACACTTCAGTGAAGTGGAGTTCATTTGTAACCCCGCATTGTCCTACTAAATAACGTAAAATGTATTCAGATGTCGATTTTTGTGCATTCGCTGTCGTTTTCATCTTTCTTTACTAGCAGAGACATGGGACATCATGATTCTATGGGGTTTACAGACAACAAGACTAACAGTTCCGAGGACCCAGAGCGTCACATTAGGCTGTTTAAATTTCATTAGGGAGCAGAGAAAAATGCATCGGACAGATTTTCTTTTACACGCTTTAGCCCCGAAGCGCAGGCTGACAGACAGCAGCGCAGCAGGTGGCATGTCCCCATTCATATTCCCCTCTGCCAGATGATATCAGATTACCTCTTTGATCATGTGATGTGCAAAGCAAAAGTGTGAGTCACGTGAGCATGTGCAAAACTCGCTGACGTCAGAGATGTGGAGGAGTGGTGCTATAAAGCACCAGAGGCATATGCCTGGGTGTATGTTTGTGAACATGCTGTGTTTGCATGTGTGAGATCCTACACCATTAACAGATGAGCTGCCAGTAAAAGTGTTGTACATGTGACCCAGAGCATAAGACAATTGTTTAATGCGATCCGAGTGGGGTTTCAAATGGAGAAAACTTTAAAACATTCCATATGTCGGAGCTGAGTGGTTTATTTTAGTGAGAAATTAGAGGAGTAATCTCACAAATTAAATGGGTGAGCCGCTTGATTCAAGCCCTAAAAACCATGATATCCCTGTGAATCTGCGGTGAGCTGAAAGCCGCTTGCCTGGCCCTGGTCATCTCATGTGCACTCACAAAAGAGAGCCGCGTGGGGGAAGGGGGAGGTCTCTCTGGCAGCAATACCGCCGGTTTCGGAAATCCAACGTCATGCTAATGTCTCACTAATGCACTGTAATGTAGTGTTAAGAAAGCTGTGACACAGACTTTAGTTTGAAATCATGTTTATGACTCTATGACTTAAAATTACTTTTTTTCCTACAAGAGAGATATAGACACTCACACGCCAACTCGAACACTGTACCAACCAGGATTTTCTATTCAGAATATAATTGTGTCTTTTCAGTTTCTGAATTTGAATTGAGGGAGCAATCCCTCTGAAAATAATCTAAGTACAATTAAAGCTAACTGAAAGAAATTCATATGAATGTGTTTTTTAACTACAGGTTAAGTTTTTCAAGACAAACTTGAAATGTTGGTTTGGCAAAGCTTGGAATGTTTGAAAAATGTCTAAGAGATAGATGTCTAGAGAGAAAGATGTCTAGATAGATAGAAGTCTAGATGAATGTCTAGATAGAAAGATGACTAGATAGATGTCTAGATAAATGTCTAGATAGATATCTAGATATATGTATATCTGGAGAGAAAGATGTCTAGATAGATTTGCTAGATAGATAGAAAGATGTCTAGATAGATGTCTGGAGGGAAAGATGTCTAGACAGATACAGTAGATGTCTGAATAGAAAAATGTCTAGACAGATTTCTAGATAGGAAAATGTCTAGATAGAAAGATCTCTAGATGGATCAATATCTAGAAAGTTGTTTAGAAAGATGTCTAGATTGAATGATGTCTAGAAAGATGTCTAGACAGACGTCTAGATGGAAAGTTGTCTAGAAAGATAGATCTCTAGATAGATGTCTAGAAAGAAAGATGACTAAAAAGATGTCTAGATAGAAAGATGTCTGGACAGATAGATGTCTAGAAAGATGTCTGGACAGATAGATGTCTAGAAAGATGTCTGGACAGATAGATGTCTAGAAAGATAGATTTCTAGATAGATGTCTAGAAAGAAAGGTGACTAAAAAGATGTCTAGACGGAAAGATGTCTAGACAGATAGATGTCTAGATGGAAAGACGCCTAGAAAGATAGATGTTTAGACAGATAGATGTCTAGATGGAAAGACGCCTAGAAAGATAGATGTCTGGACAGATAGATGTCTAGATGGAAAGACGCCTAGAAAGATAGATGTCTGGACAGATAGATGTCTAGATGGAAAGACGCCTAGAAAGATAGATGTCTGGACAGATAGATGTCTAGATGGAAAGACGCCTAGAAAGATAGATGTCTGGACAGATAGATGTCTAGATGGAAAGACGCCTAGAAAGATAGATGTCTGGACAGATAGATGTCTAGATGGAAAGACGCCTAGAAAGATAGATGTCTGGACAGATAGATGTCTAGATGGAAAGACGCCTAGAAAGATAGATGTCTAGACAGATAGATGTCTAGATGGAAAGACGCCTAGAAAGATAGATGTTTAGACAGATAGATGTCTAGATGGAAAGACGCCTAGAAAGATAGATGTTTAGACAGATAGATGTCTAGATGGAAAGACGCCTAGAAAGATAGATGTTTAGACAGATAGATGTCTAGATGGAAAGACGCCTAGAAAGATAGATGTTTAGACAGATAGATGTCTAGATGGAAAGACGCCTAGAAAGATAGATGTCTAGACAGATAGATGTCTAGATGGAAAGACGCCTAGAAAGATAGATGTCTAGACAGATAGATGTCTAGATGGAAAGACGCCTAGAAAGATAGATGTCTGGACAGATAGATGTCTAGAAAGATAGATTTCTAGATAGATGTCTAGAAAGAAAGGTGACTAAAAAGATGTCTAGACGGAAAGATGTCTAGACAGATAGATGTCTAGATGGAAAGACGCCTAGAAAGATAGATGTTTAGAAAGATGTCTAAATAGAAAGATGTCTAGACATTTGTCTAGATGGAAAGAAAGATAGATGTCTAGACAGATAGATGTCTAGATGGAAAGACGCCTAGAAAGATAGATGTTTAGACAGATAGATGTCTAGATGGAAAGACGCCTAGAAAGATAGATGTTTAGACAGATAGATGTCTAGATGGAAAGACGCCTAGAAAGATAGATGTCTAGACAGATAGATGTCTAGATGGAAAGACGCCTAGAAAGATAGATGTCTAGACAGATAGATGTCTAGATGGAAAGACGCCTAGAAAGATAGATGTCTGGACAGATAGATGTCTAGAAAGATAGATTTCTAGATAGATGTCTAGAAAGAAAGGTGACTAAAAAGATGTCTAGACGGAAAGATGTCTAGACAGATAGATGTCTAAATGGAAAGACGCCTAGAAAGATAGATGTTTAGAAAGATGTCTAAATAGAAAGATGTCTAGACATTTGTCTAGATGGAAAGAAAGATAGATGTCTAGACAGATAGATGTCTAGATGGAAAGACGCCTAGAAAGATAGATGTTTAGACAGATAGATGTCTAGATGGAAAGACGCCTAGAAAGATAGATGTCTAGACAGATAGATGTCTAGATGGAAAGACGCCTAGAAAGATAGATGTCTAGACAGATAGATGTCTAGATGGAAAGACGCCTAGAAAGATAGATGTCTAGACAGATAGATGTCTAGATGGAAAGACGCCTAGAAAGATAGATGTCTAGACAGATAGATGTCTAGATGGAAAGACGCCTAGAAAGATAGATGTTTAGAAAGATGTCTAAATAGAAAGATGTCTAGACAATTGTCTAGATGGAAAGAAAGATAGATGTTTAGACAGATGTCTATATAGAAAGATGTCTAGATAGATTGATGTCTAGGTTAATTTCTCGATCAATAGATCGATAGATAAAATTATAAAGAACAAAGAATGCATCAGCTGTGATAAATTTCAGTAATTTCCACTTTCTTTCATTTCAATTTGAATTCTAATTTTCCAATTTAGCTTTCTATGGAGTGTCAATTCAATGCAAGTTCCAATTCATAAATTAGAAGGAAGCAGCATACAGTATCAGTAACAGTGTATTTGGTTGCATTTCATTTTGTGATTTCATTGAAACGGAGAGCATTCGGATGAGAGATATTTATGACAGCAGTGTTTGGCACAGCAGCCAATGCCTGCAGATAATACTTAAAGTAATGAACTTTAACATTTTTATGACTGGTAAAGAGAGGATTCAGATTGAAATAACCTTGGATGGCTTACTGTAGCTGCTGCATTTAGTACACACAAAAAGAGATCACGCAAACCACAGATTTCAAGATACAGTATTTAAGGGTCAAAGACGGGTGACTGCAGACCCCCTAAATATAATGTACATACGATTGCTTTTATACAGATGGCCACTCTTTCTATTCTCTTAGGGCTGCCTAGGTGCTTGATGTAGTCTTTAGTCATTTGCTTTAGCCATTTGTGAAGTAATTAACCTCTCCTCCCCTGAGCTTCGGCAACTGTCACCGCCTTTGTTAGAGCAGTTTTTCCCTGTTGACGTGTAATTGCAGAATTGACTAAGAGAGAGTGTGTCCGTATGTGCCTGTGTGTGTATTCGTACACGTGTATGAGTGTTTTGATAGAGGGGCAGCCCTACGGTGGCAGCCTGATGGTGGCCCGTACGTGAGGAGACTGTATAGTAGCTAAATTTAGAAATGGTCTCTTGCAGTTCACATAAGTTAATTCATTATTGATGTGAAGGATGTAGATGGGGCTGATGGCCAGGGAAATTTAAAGCCTGTCTGGCCTCTAATCCAGGACTGCTCAAGTGAACAGCTACGGATGACCGATCATAAAGCTAATGATGGAATGTGGAATATGTCACACGTGCCAAGCCAGGAGTATTTATTCGGTTGACAAAGATCAATCATTGTAAGAGGAAGCTGTGCTGTTATGATCATAACATCCCTGAATCATTTTATACATTATGCAGCATATGCTACACATGCTGAGAATGAATGAGTGTGGAAATCGTTTTCTGACTAATTTTTCCAGGCGTGAGTACAAATCAATTAAATGGCTCATGAAGACGCTTTTTGCTTCTCATACCATTAGCATGAATTGCTTCATAAATAATATTTTTTTCTTTTTTCTTTTGTGCATTATCATTCAAAAGTTTGGGGTCAGTAAGATTTAAATGTACTAAATGTAGTCTTTTTATTTAGATTTTGAAGTCGTTCTTTTGAGCTTTCTGTTGATGACTGAAAAAATGTATGATGGTTTTTACAAAAATGTTAAGAAGCACAACTGTTTTGGCATTTCTAATGTTTTTGATCACTTTTAGAAGAGTTTTATATTGGCAGATCCTTAGGTTCATCTGGGAACAGCTGATTAGCTTCTGTTGATGGCCAAATCTCTTCATGTTCCACTTTATCCACCCCTGATGGTTTACTTTGTAGTATTCCCTCAAGACAAATAGAGTATTTCTGACTAGAAAGAAAATCGCTTTTGTGTTAGTGTGTGGGGAATCTTGGCTTATTGCCTAAGCTTAATAAAAAAGAGGGAGATTCCCTTTTGCAGGAATAGAGATGTTGCCAAGCTAATTTGACAGTGATGTGTAAAGGTAATAAAACTACAAATGGTCATCAGAGAGTTGAAGAAGATGAAAAAAATGTGAACAGCTAAGACAGATGATGTGTATGGGAAAGAAATGGACTGCCAGTGTATGTGTGTGTGAGAGAGAGAGAGAGAGAGCAGGAGAAAGAAGATAAAAATAAGAGAATATTTGAATGTACGGGTAGTAGTGTCTGTCTCAGCTAACTCACAGAGCCTAACTGTGGCATCAATCATGTATCACTTCAAAAGACAGCCTCCAGTTGGGATCAACACATCAACATCCTCATGTCAAGGGTGGACTAGATGTTTTGACGGCAGAATTTTAAGTGGATGGAAGCTGAATGCAAAAGTTTCCATTTAAAAAAAAATGACTGGCATCATTCAACACTAGTTTTTGTTCCATTACAGCAGCTTTGTCAGGAAAGAAAAATGCTCTCTGAGGAGAGATCCAGATCTCTGGCCACAATTAATTATTCAGAGCAAACCGCCGACTCCTTCATCTGTCTTTAAATGCAAAATAGCTTCTAAATTATGTGGGACAAAAGAACACAGATCAATAATTTAGAACAGCCTACTGTGACTGAGGAAGAGATCGGGATGGGATGCTCACTGCTGCATGAGAGGCGCTGACCTGCTCTACTCTGGCTTTCGTCAACTGCGATCAGCCGTTTTTTCTCACAGGTTTCATGCTTTAATAATAACTGTTTTGAAGTTTGCAGGAATTATAATGTACTGAGTCGTATTTACATTACTTGAATAGACTTTCACTGTTTTTATCACTATGCTTGTCTGTGTTTACATGATCCAGACCAATGGTGAGTCTACAGGTATGTCTTTTCACCAGTAGGTGGCGAAAAGAAAGTGAAACATTCATTAATCTTTAATTAATTAACCATTAAAGGATTAGTTCACTTCCAGAATAAAAATCTCCTCTGACAATTTACTCACCCCCATGTTGTCCAAGATGTTCATGTCTTTCTTTCTTCAGTCGAAAAGAAATTAAGGCTTTTGAGGAAAACATTCCAGGATTTTTCTCCATATAGTGGACTTCAATAGGGATCAACTGGTTAAAGGTCCAAATTGCAGTTTCAGTGCAGCTTGAAAGGGCTCTACACGAGCTGAGTAATAAGGGTCTTATCTAACAAAATGATCGACCATTTTGCTCATCTTGCTTAGCTTAACTTCACTCACTATGTAGACATGTTGGAAAGGTCAAGCGTGACGTAGGTGGAAGTAGTAACCCAGTGTCTAGAAAGCATGCAACATGCAAAAAAAGTCAAACATTCTTTAAAAAAAAGGTAAAACAACAATGTTGGATGATTTTGAAGTTGGAGGAGAAAATGCCGTTTTGAACCAGACTACAAGTCATAGCGCATTGCAGAGCTAGTGCAAGACGAGCATTTGTGGTTAAAAAGTATATAAATTTGTATTTATTTGTACAAAATGGCCAACCGTTTCACTAGATAATACGCTTATTCCTTGACTGGGATTGTGTAGAACCCTTTGAAGCTGCATTGAAACTGCAGTTTGGACCTTCAACCCATTGGCTCCCATTGAAGTCCACTATATGGAGAAAAATCCTGGAATGTTTTTCTCAAAAACCTTAATTTATTTTTGACTGAAGAAAGAAAGACATGAACATCTTGGATGACATGGGGGTAAATTATCAGAATTTTTTTATTCTGGAAGTGAGTTAATCCTTTAAGTGAATCCTTTGCTCAACTGATTTATTGAGGAATGAAACAAGTTATTGGCTGCATCAGAATTCACTGCCATTCACACTTCAGAATCTTGATGGATATCGTAGGTTATACAGGGACTTTTTGGCTACTGTTGTATAAATACTGTGAATTTGGTGTGAATATGTAAGTGCAACAGACAATTATCACATCCCTAAGCCACTATATTTACGAGTGTATCACTGAATCATTCACTCAATAGATTCATTCATAAATGCTGATTAATCCAAGAATGAAACGGTGTGTTGCTCAGAGACTGACAAATATCACAACGTTGAGCCAGCATTGTGATTTCTTCTCGCAACCCGCTGAATCTGAATTGAATAGGAATAGTTTGGAAAGGAAATGACGTGTACTACGGAACCCCTAAAGTGAATAAAATACGAGATGAGAGGAAAAAATATATTTCAGTACCTTCTCTCACAACTATATTGTTGGGTATTTAGACTGTATATAAATTGCGCATTTACTTACAGGTGTGAGTCTCAAAATGTTCTCTTCATATTAAGGTCTCAAATACAGGACTGACAACCGTATTTTGCTGCTGTGTGAATGTGGCCAATTTGAGTCCACAATACGGTTACGTTCACACACACTATGGTTATTTACGGCCGTGACAACCCCTTCTATAACCGAACTCACACCTGTACATTTTCAGAACTCATAATTGCATTCTCAGAAAACATGCACTGTGTGAACGAAACAGGACTGGACAACTAGTTGTCTGTCACGTCATACAGTGCGAGAGAGCCGCTCTGCGGCACAAACGTGCGTCTGTCGTGAGTCGTGTGTATTCATGTGTGGTTTCGGTAACTTACAGTGATGGAGAAATTAGCTGTGTCATCTGAAAGTTTTATATCCAGCCTCCACCGGAGCTGCTCCCGTCAGTTTTGTGTTCTGCCCGCGGCTCAAATGCTCCGCTCTCCACCCAAATATAAAAGCTGCCGTCTGTTATTGAAGATTTGAAGGATGAACTTGGCTCGATTGGACTTTTGGTATTACTTTGGTCATTCTTGCTTTGGTAACTGGTAGGGAATATGGTCTTGACTCCTGTTGCACGTTCACACAGACAGTATTCAAGACATTACTGTAAGCTGCTATGTAAACAGGACTCACACCTGTAAGTAAATGCAGTTGTCAATCCCAGAAAACCTGAACGTAGCCAAAGTTAGAAATATAACTGGAAAAATGTTGCCTAAAATATAAGGTTTTTAATGTCAGTTTTCCTTTTCTTTCTTTCTCTCTCTGTCAGCAGCTGCCAAGTCATGTTCTGGGAAATAAAAATCTGTTCTGAATATTTAGAAATTTCACAATGTTCAGTCTTCATCCAATGTGCTTGATTTAGTCTGATGGCTGATTTGGTTTTAAAGACTCCCAACAGTGAATTAGGACCTCGTTGGCACAGCATACAAAACCACTCATTCAGTATCTGGGGGGAGCATATATTTAATATCTCAATAACTGTGTCCAATTTCCTCTTCAGAACCTGAAATCAATAAAAACAGAACAAAAACTCTTACACACAGATCCCACTGGCTGTAATGCAATAAGCACAGGTAAACAAGCAAGCAAACAAACATCATCCCCAGCACACCAGATTAGCTGCTAATGCACTTTTGCTAGGCATATGCTACCAATGGACAAACAGGTGATATCTGCTGTGTCTGGTGAGATGTTGCTCTCTGGGAGGAACGCAGTCATTGTGAGCTGTTGTTTTGCCAGATATCACCCCTCCCCCTCTACCACCTACTTCTACATCCCTGTCTGCCACCAGAACAAACCATAAATGCTCCTAAGCACAAACACTGCATAAACGTTTTGGATATACAGATGGATCCGAGATACACTGCCTATTGGAGTCTAAAACTATATGTGACCCTGGACCACAAAACCAGTCTTAAGTCGCTGGGGTATATTTGTAGCAATAGCCAAAAATACATTGTATGGGTCAAAATTATTGATTTTTCTTTTATGTCAAAAATCAGTAGGAAATTAAGTAAAGATCATGTTACATTAAGATTTTTTGTAAAATTCCTACTGTAAACCTATCAAAATGTAATTTTTGATTAGTAATATGCATTGTTAAGAACTTAATTTGGACAACTTTAAAGGTGATTTTCTCAGTATTTTGATTTTTTTGCACCCTTAGATTCCAGATTTTCAAATAGATGTATCTCGGCCAAATATTGTCCTATCCTAACAAACTATACATTAATAGAAAGCTCTTGCTCTGTAGAACATGCAGTTTTTTTGCTTTTATTAAAGGGATAGTTCGCCCAAAAATGAAAATTTGATGTTTATCTGCTTACCCCCAGGGCATCCAAGATGTAGGTGACTTTGTTTCTTCAGTAGAACACAAACAAATATTTTTACCTCTAACCGTCTAAATGGGACCCATGGCTTTGAGAGTCAAAAAAACATACACAGACAAAACCAAATTAAACCCTGTGGCTCGTTACGATACATTGAGGTCTTAACAATCAATCTGTGCAAGAAACTGAACAGTATTTATATCATTTTTTACTGTCCTGAGCGTGTTCACAACAGCCGGTGCGTGGAAGCATGCAGATATTAAGCTCTCTTTGAAGTATTGTGCCTGAATAACCAAATCCACACAAAAATTGTCAAAATGCCTGTCTCTGTAAATATCCTAGCAGACTAAGCATACTGTATAAGTGCACTGGATCAGCGCATTCTCTTAAAGTGACAGCACTTTCTATATTAATCATACAGCAACAACAAGGAAATCACTCGTTGCTCTTGATTTAAATGGCTTTTGTAACTTTAATGAAGATTAAACTACAGTATAGTTTTTTTCCCTAAACATAGAACATACCGAACCGTACCAAAACCGTGACTCTAAAACCATGATGCAACCCGAACCGTAAATAAATTGAACCATTGCATCCCCTAATAAATACTGTTCAGTTTCTTGCACAGACCAATCATTTTGTCTTAAGACCTCAATGTATCGTCACGAGCCGCAGGGTTTAATTTGGTTTTGTCTGTGTATGTTTTTTTGACTCTCAAATCCGTGGGTCCCATTGACTGCCATTATATGACTAACAGACGTCAATGATTTGAGTTAAAAATCTTTATTTGTGTTCTACTGAAGAAACAAAGTCACCTACATCTTGGTATCCCTGGGGGTAAGCAGATAAACATCAAATTTTAATTTTTGGGTGAAATATTCCTTTAAAATCCTTTAATAATATGAAGGCAATTTCTTTATGTATGTGCAGCTGGTGATCATGCAGAAGGTCAGGGGAGAAATCAAAGCTCGGAGGCAATTGATGGAATTTTGATTTACGATGAGCTGTATGAGCGCAAGCAAACCGCTATGAGTGGATTAGACATGTACCTGTGTCATGTAGTGTGTATTTTTACTCTGTGTGTGTGTGTACTGCTTTTCATAGTTGTGTATTGATTTCTGTCATTCTGGATTGTCCCAATCATCAATTTGCATTGCTATGATTATCTTTATGTGCAGCATGTGTTTTCAGAGTAAATGCTGCTTAGCTTATTAATATAGACAAAGCACATTTGGCCATTTGGAGGATGCTTTGAAAGCAGCAGTGAGCCCACTTTGTCATTTCCACCCTGGTGTTTCATATATCAGAATGATGTATTATATCATTACGTTGCGTTATGCACACAGCGCTTAGGATGTATTATGGTAACGCGCGCCCATTGGTTTAGTTTCACTTGCATTTACTGCACCATTGCTACATCAAACACCAACAGGTTCAGTCGCCCCTGAAATGCGCCTGCCACCACTGATTCCGTGTGAGCCAGAGGATTCAAGTCTTTTAGTCTGTTGCTATGGAAACACAGTTGGCCGATGGCAGTGGGGGGAGAAGAAGAATGATTCTTGGGAAATTCTTTATTTAATGGAGAGAGCATACGAGAATGAGAGACTGAAGGGGGTGGGGGGTAGATAAAGTGATATAAGAAGTGAAAGGGAGCGAGGGAGAGAGAGAGAGAGAGAGAGAGAGAGAGAGAGAGAGAGAGAGAGAGAGAGAGAGAGAGAGCAGGCAGACATGCTGCTTATACAAGATCAGATCTTTCCCATTCACCCAGCTTTGAACTGAAGATGGGGATGTCTTTAGGCGTACATGTGTATTCATATAAGCTCCGCTTTGCTCCTGAATTAAACAGAGCTGTTTAATTCTGAGAAGGGCTGTTCTACAGTAAGAAGACGAAAGCCATGTTGAGCAGCTTTGGGCTGGGGTGCTGCATGTCTTATTTACGGGAGACCTACAAATAAGCATTCCGCATCGCTTACCTTCACAAATTCGTTCCTCCTTGGAGCTTTTTACACCTCCACTGGTGTGGGTGATATCTGACCCCGGGAGAGGATGACAGGGCTGTTCTGAGATTTAAAAAAAGCAACCGTGCAGGTGAATGAAATGTGAGCTGTAGATGTAGCAAATATTTTGAGGTTTGCTGTGTTATTTTGATTTATTTGTTTGACTTTCCTCAGCATTAGGACTAAAATGTTTGCTCATGATTGTTTTTCCCTGTTGATTTTAAATATGGACACAAAAGCATATCCAGGTCATATTTCAACTCAGAAGCAAAATGAATGAAAGAAAGAAAACAAAGCAGTGTTATTTCAGTATCATATATATATATATACAAATTTGATTCTTTTTTTATATTGTCTGTTCAAATTTTCGTTTGATAGTTTTAATAATTTTGTGTTTAATTTTTTGTCTGTATACACTATTAGTCAAAAGTTTTTGAACGGTAAGATTTTTTAAAAATATTTTTAAAGAACTCTCTTCTGCTCACCAAGCCTGCATTTGTTTGATCCGAAGTCCAGCAAAATCGGTAATTGTTTTTAAAGAATACTTTTTACTATTTTAAATAACTGTTTTCTATTTGAACATATTTTAAAATGTAATTTATTCCTGTGATCAAAGCTGAATTTTCAGCATCATTACTCCAGTTTTCAATGTCACATGATTCTTCAGAAATCATTGTAATATGCTGATTTACTGTTCAAAAAACATTTATTATAATCATTATCAATATTTAAAACAGTTGAATAATTTTTTTTTTCAGGATTATTTGATGAATCGAAAGATCCAAAGATCAGCATTTATCTGAAATAAAAAGCTTTTTTAACATTATACACTATACCATTCAAAAGCTTGGAGTCAGTATAACTTGTTTTTGTTTGTTTGTTTTTTGTCGCAACGAATTTTAGAAGTGAATGCTTTTATTTAGCAAGGATGCCTTAAATTGATCAAAACTGTTGATTTTGACTGAATTTGAGATAAATGCAGTTCTTCTAAACTTTCTATTCATCAAAGAAACCAGAAAAAAAATGTACTCAGCTGTTTACCACATAATAATAATAATAATAATAATAATAATAATAATAATAATAATAATAATAAGAAGAAGAAGAAGAATGTTTTTTGAGCAGCAAATCAGAATATTAGAATGATTTCTGAAGGATCATGTGACTGGATTAATGATGCTCAAAATTCAGTTTTGAAATCACAGGAATAAATTACATTTTAAAATATATTCAAATAAAAATATTTAAAAATTTGACTGTTTTTGCTTTTTTTTTTTTTTTTGCTTGGTGAGTAGAACTTAAAAAAACTTTAAAATCTTACTATGCAAAAAACGTTTGACTGGTAGTGTATATATGAATTTTTTTGTTGTTTTATTTCATTTTTGTATTGTGACATTATTTTATTGACAGTCAAGAACATTTTCCAACCAAATTCTCTGTACTTTACTATAATGTGTCTGGGCATGTTTTTTCTCATTACAGTAACTGAGGAAATTTTATGTCTTAATTTTTCTTAGTTTGTTTAACAGTTGTTAATTTTTTTTATAGAAGTACTTCATGTTTTCTGTGCTGTTAACTAGTCTAAACATTAATCTGTGTAGTTACTCACATGTGCCCAAGGTGTATTCATTTTGCCTTCCAGAGGCCTGGGGTTTCCTGTTTCATGCTCATGAGAGCTGACCACAGCATTTGAGAGATAAAAGAGGGTGATGATACTTGAGAAAAGTGACCTGATTAAGAAAGATCATTTGGCATGTATTCTGTTTCCATCATTGGTTTTATATATGTCCGTAAGAATCATTTTGCACTTGGAAACGTAGAAAGAGCACAGTTAATTTTCTTGCGACATCATCTATTAACCATGGAGGTGTTCATACAGTATGTGCTCGGTTGGCATTAGCGTTCATGAGCAAACAGTTTTTTCTCTGTCTGGAGCTGTGTGTTTTGTACCCAGCGCAGCCATGCACCCTCAGGCTTGATTCATCATGGTCCATCCCCTCTGCTGTGCCCCATTAGGATCAGAGCTGCTATTTCTGTCCTCTACCTGTGGCGGGATGCTCCCTGCATTGCCTTCATGCCTCCTCGGCCAAATTCCATTAAATAAGGGAAGGGTTTGTCTAAGGTCCCTTTCTGACAAAATGTTCTGGAGGAGTTTAAAGGAAGTGATGGGGTCTAATGGAAACCTTTTAAAGAGGCTGAGCTGAGCTGACCAGTGGGCTGCTGTGTGGACCTACTTCAGTCAGTAAATACACTGGCCGCTGTCCTGTGATCTCCTGCCAGAGCTCGTCATTGTATGCTTCTGAGAGAGAGAGAGAGAGGGAGGGAGTGAATTAGACCCAGAAAGAGGTGTAGGAGGAGATCTGATCAAAGTAACACAAAATAAAACAAGGGCGATCGCTCTTCCAAGCCATATAAAGTCAAGCCGATATTGACTGTTCCCTTAAGCACAGGCTAAAGCAATTATGTGGAAAAATATGCTGTCACATTGAAGGTCACAGGTCATTCGATGCTGTAGTATTTCCGCTTCACTTGTTATTGGCCAGATTTATGACCCTGAGGTTTGATTAAACGCTTAATCAATACTCAGATCATTTAAGTTAAAAGAGTCTATCATGATTAATTTGAGCCTAATTTACACTGAGTTTAGTGCTTGGCTTTTAGAAGAAAGCTACTTGGTTCTGTCTCGTCGCTCCTCATTTTTGTGCTTAAAATGGATGCATTTTTAATGAATATTAAATGTTCACAGAAACAGTGTTGTGTTATGTTTAGACTCTCAGTACTGACCAGAATTCTAATTTAACAAAGCAGCAAGAGTCAAATAAGGGTAAATTTAATATGTGCAGAATTACTTGTTAGTTGTATTATATAGTATGTACACTACCAGTCAGTTTTTGAACAGTAAGATTTTAAATGTTTTTTTTTTAAAGAAGTCTGTTCTGCTCACCAAGCCTGCATTTATTTGATCCAAAGTACAGTAAAATTTTGAAATATTTTTATTATTTAAAATATCTGTTTTCCATTTGAGTATATTTTAAAATGTAATTTATTCCTGTGATTTCAAAGCTGAAATTTTTAGCGTCATTACTCCAGTCACATGATCCTTCAGAAATCATTCTAATATTCTGATTTGCTGCTTAAAACATGTAGTATTATTATTATTATTATTATGTTGAAAACAACAGAGTAGATTTTTGTCAGGTTTCAGAAGAACAGAATTTATCTAAAATAGTAATCTTTTGTAACATTATGAATGTCTTTATCATCACTTTTGATCAAATTAAAGCATCCTTGCTAAATAAAAGTATTAATTTCTATTATTTCTTTTCCAAGCTTTTGAATGGTTTAGTGTGTAATGTTACAAAAGATCTTTGGATCGTTCTATTCATCAAAGAATCCTGAAAAAATGTACTCAACTGTTTTAGATATTGATAATAATAATAAAAAATGTTTCTTGAACTTAAAATCAGCTTATTAGATTGATTACTGAAAGATCATGTGACACTGAAGACTGGATTAAAAATGCTGAAAATGTAGCTTTGATCACAGGAATAAATTACATTTTAAAAAATATTTCAAATTTTTACTGTTTTTGCTGTACTTTGTATCAAATAAGTTGTATCAAATAACTTTATTTTAAAGTCACGTCTGCCCACCACTCCAGGCTTGGTGGGCAGACGAGACTTTAAAATCAAAACATAAAAAAATCTTACTGTTCACAAACTTTTGACTGGTGGTGTATTTACATAGATGACTTAGTGATGGCAAATTATTTCAGATGGAAGGTTGCAGCTTTATGGCTTAAAGGGATAGTTCACCCCAAAAATTAAAATTGTCATTTACTCACCCTTATGTTGTTCCAAACTTGTATGTCGTACGTAAAAAAAAGGTATTTTAAAGAATGTTGGTAACAGTTCCAGTTCTTATTGACAAAAAATACAATTGTAGTCAATGGGAACCAATACGTTTTTGTACTAACATTCATCAAAATACCTTCTTTTGTGTTCCACAAAACGAAAAATACAGGTTTAGAATGACATTTTGAGTGAAGTATGCCTTAAAACCACACCTTACCACCTTTTCACACCCTAAAAATAATGGAATAATATAAATTTACATAACTGATAAGAAATATTAATTGCTAAAAATATTTACGACATGGCTTAATAGCATATTAGGCATATTCAATCCTAAAACCACACTCTTGTGTTATGTTTCCACATCATTTCAGCCATGTGATTCTCACATTGGCCTTAAGATAAGACATAAATGTTGTGTGTTAAATATTTGGTGAATGTTAAACAGAATATAAATGCAATAAAATACTCCTAGACTAAATGTACTGCTTGTATTTACGTAATTGGTTGTACTTCTTATAGTGACCTGCAGAGGGCAGAGTTTTACCACTTTCTGTATCTCCGCTCAAACTGCTAAGACTACACAGCGTACTTTTATACCATAGACATGAGTTAAAACACATTCCTCCAGTCCAGCTCACTGTGCCTCACCACTGTGTTTGAGTGCAGTCAAGTCTTTTGATATGTTTGGGGTTGCCTTGAGAGCAACACTCAATAAAGAAGAGCCTGTTAATTTGATTAGGCCCACCATGCTGTGTACAGCACAGTGCTTTAAATCAGTGTGGAAGTGAGCTTGTTCCCTGATGGGGGGACATGTAGAGGAGAAGACGGCACTCGGCATGTAGTGACATTAATGATGCTCGGTGGACCTCAAAACTAAGCTTGCCTCGGCGGAGAACTTTCTAGATGATTTAATTAACTCCAATTGATGTTACATTGGCCACCATTAGAGATTGTTCTCACTCTCATGTATACACTGCCGTCTCTTGCTTTCAGTCCCATACAAACTTGCTCTTATAATATAGAGAGAGGGAAATGAGAGATAGTAGTTCCAGTGTACAGTGAATCAGAAAGTGTTGTTATGTGGATTTATGTAGCCTGTTGCAAGCAGCCCTTCAAACTGAACATCCCGAGTGAGTGACCTTGAGCTTTATGTGTTGCAATTTTCCCAGGTACTTCATAACACTGAAACAGGCTCATTAATTATGAAATATGACAGAAACATGCCCTGTATGTCACCAGTCTGCAGGATGACGTATGTATTTAGTTGGACAGCAGGTGTAGTAATGTGGTATGTGTTGACTTTTCCCATGAGTCAGGCTTTCAGTGGGATTAGTTTAGTAGAGAACATGATTTCTTCAATTAATGAAACAGCTTCCCTGGCATCCATCTACACCAAGATGTAAATACATGAACTTCACAGTTTATGTGCTTATATTTTTTTCTTCCAGACTTTGAATTCTTATTCTCTCTTTTTCCAGACTTGTGAAATGTAGGAAGTGGTCCACAAAAATGGCCATTCTCTGGATGGAAATATTACATGCTGTATAATTTATCTCACTCAAACAGGTATCGTTCCAACAGCACTCATCAGACTTCCTCTCTTCTAATGCCTCAGGAGTGAATGTTTCCTTCGCCTGCTCTGTGAGATTAAGTGTACACTACACTGCTCACCCTGTTTCCATTCAGTAAGATATTGTTACTATTGTAGAGCGAGACAGTTTCAAAGAAGGACTTCCAGACAATGCAGGGGTCTTTCTCTTATTGGGTTTCAGTTTGAAAGAGTAATCATAACCAAGATAATCCTCTGCGATATTCACAGTAGTCAATATAATCTTCAATATAATAGAATAGACTAAAAATGTTGATGTATTATTTATTCATTTTAATATTTTATTTGTTTTTAATATTTTTATTTGATAGTTGTTCATGTAGCCCCTTGTTTGCCTTCAGGTTCTACAAATTATTTGGTTTTTCAGCATTTTTATGTATTTGAACAATGACTGTATGATTTTGAGATCCATCTTTTCACACTGAGGGCAACTGAGGGACTCATATGCAACTATTACAAAAGGTTCAAATGCTCACTGATGCTTTAGAGGAACCACAATGCATTAAGAGCCGGGGGGTGTAAACTTTTGAACTCAATGAAGATGTGTACTTTTTTTATTTATTTTTTGCCCCAAATCATATATTTTTCCTTTTAGAAATGCATCTTCAGAAGCTACAAAGATACTTCCATGTTTCCCAGATGACAAAATAAGTTCAATTTACCCAGATCTTCAAATTCAAAAAGTGTTCACCCCCGCTCTTAATGCATTGTGTTTCCTCCTGAAGCACCAGTGAGCATTTGAAGCTTCTGTGTGTATATATATATATATGTATATATATATATATATATATATATACACACACACACACACACACACACACACACACACACACACACACACACACACACACACACATTGTATGAATGTTTAGAATGATTTCACTTGATTTTTTTCTCCCTTAGGTTTTTAGTCTGCCATCAGTAAAGCTTACAGCTTTTGTTTATTAAATTTAACAGCTACCATTGGAGTGAATTGATTGCTGTTGGAAAGGAGAAGGGGTGTAAATTTATGTAGCTGTCTGGCTCTTGTACTATGCAGTTAATCAGTAAATGTCTGATCTGCTTCCCCCCTCTCTTTGCGGGTGACGTCTGTACCAGTTCTATCTTATAAAAAATTGTTCATTCCAACTTGTTTTGGAGTAAATCCATCAGTTTTATCCCAACATGAAGTGTATTTGTGTCTGAGATTACATTGTTTTTGTTATCATGGACTCTTAGTAATCATTCCCAGATGTTGTATTGTACAGTATTAGGGAGGTTCTCTGAGATGTTTGCAAAATATCTCAAAATAGAAAAAAAAGAGACACCCTACCACCCCGGTACTGAAATATCTGAGCCTACACCCTTATCAGGAATGAAGTGAATCATGACGCCAGCAGCTGGATTTAATAAGTGAGCTGGAGAAAACAACTTGCAAAATAGAAATAAAGAAAAGGTGTGAGTGAAAAAGTAGGGAGGATCCAGAGGAGAGAAAGAACGAGAGATGATAAAAGGAGAGCGTGAAAAGATAAAGTGTTGTTCCAGTGCTCAGCAGGCCAAGATGAAAGGAGAGGCTAATTAATGTTAGTGATTAAAGCTCATCCTCTCTGACCAGCTGCTTGTGAATCCATAATGCCATTGATCATCTGAGAACCCATCCAAACACACCAAAGCACTTCAGTGAACCTTTAATCCAGCTCACACATGTATGTGTGTACGCATGCAGAGAAACATATGTACATGGACAGCCAGATGTTCCTGGTGTTTTCTTTTCATGTGTTGCCTCAGTATAGAATAACCCACACTTAATTCATAAATGTCCAGCCCTGCTATGTGGGATATGCTTGCACACCTGCAAAATCATTCTTGTGATATTGTGTGTTAATAGTGTAGCACTTTTAGTTTGCAGATTTTGTCTTCAGCTATACAGAGTACATCATTGTTAAGCAGTATCTTGTCATCCTTTAAAAAAATGCTGTATAGGCCATTCACAAACGGGAATGTAATGGGGGAGAAAAAAGAAAGTTGCTTATTTTTAAAGAAGTTGGGTTTATTTTAACTTGGACACCTTGTTTTTAGAACTCTTTGTAGTGGACGAGAATCAAACGCAAAGGTCAAAGACGTATGTCAGTTTTTAATGTTACATTCTACCTGATCTCATGACGAAAACGCACCTTTGGGAACTTTTCCGCAAGACGCAAAATACGTAACAAGTACATTTCCAGATGTAACAAGCTGACTCTGTATCTCAGTCAGCACAGAATTGGACTTAGGATGCTGAATCCTTGGGTACGAATCCTGTAAAAAACATGACTCACGATAAAAGTGCTGAAAGATAAGAGAACGAAAATCAAGCTAAAATGGCATTCTTGCGATTGCATTTTTACGCCACATTCGCTTTTGATCATGCTATCAGGTACGTTTAGGTGTAGTGCAGATGGTATGTTATTTTAAAACGTCATTAGAGTTATAGCGTTACTTAACGGACATTTTGAGTCAGAACTGTGATGACATGTGCAAAACCAACGTCACTTAAAATGTACCATATGTACGTTCATCTGTTCCGGAGGAAAAAAAGGACACTCTTTTAGCACCACTTAGTGGACATTTCATATCGAATATCACAAAACATACATGGCGCTACATATTCTGCGTCTTCCGCGAAAAAGTTCCCACAGGTACGTTTTTGTCATGAGATCAGGTTGAGTTTAAGATGACTCCTTTGCTCACCAAGTCTGCGTTTATTTGATTTAAAGTACAGCAAAAAAAAGTAATATTGTGAAATATTTTACTATTTAAAATAATTGCTTTCTATTTTAATATATTTTAAAATGTAATTTATTCCTGATGAAAACTAAATTTTCTCAATTTTATGTTTTCAGTGTCACATGATCTTTCAGAAACCATTCTAATATGTTGGTTTGCTATTAAAGAAACATTTGTTATTACTATCATCAATATTTAAAACAGGATTCTTTGATAAATAGAAAGATCAAAAGATCAGAATTTATCTGAAATAAAAAGCTTTCTATTCATCAAAGAAATAATAATGATAATAATAAAAATGCAAATCATAGTATTAGAATGATTTCTGAAGGATCATGTGACTGGAGTAATGATGCAAATAAATTTTGCTTTGAAATCACAGGAATATATTCAAATAGAAAACAGTTATTTTAATAGTAAAAATATTTCAAAATTTTACTGTTGTACTTTGGATCAAATAAATGCAGGCTTTGTATTGGTATTTAGTCTCGGCAGATCTGCCACACTGCTGAATTGTTGCTACTGTTAGATATTGCTGTTGTTCTAGATTTTTCAGCAAAGAAAGTACAAGAACTTGCTACTGCAAATACATATGCTTATTCGGTGCTGTGTGTATTTAAGACATACTGCTTGTGCACCACATTTAATAACCCATAGCAGATCTATACAAGTGGAGCTGGGGAGGTGGAGGGTTTCAGAAGAACTCTGCAAGCGTGCTGTGAAATGCTCTAGTAAATGCTAACCAGCCATTTAAATGTAAAGCAGCAACCAAGTAGTTTAACAATGTCAAAATCATCAGTTTGCATTAATGACCAAGCAGCCTGCGCCATCTAGAGTTTCATTACGTTAAATTTAAACAATAAAATATTAACGCATGGGAACTTTAATATTGTGCTTTATACAAAGATCTTTTATGAGTTTTCATGTATTGGTGAACATGTGAGTGCCATTAGAAATGCATATCTTGTGTTTTTACCTTGTGCATTTACACAGGTGCCTTGACCTATGGGCAAGACCCCTTGTGTTTTTCATTTCCGCTTCCCTCTCTCTTTCTTTCTGTGGGGGTAGTATGAAGACCTCCTGTGTGCTTTGACATTCCTCATAGTCTAATGAAATTAAGGGTGAGGCTTTGTGAGGAATGTGCTTTGGAATGTTTCTGTTATGATGGCCGGTCCCCCTTCCACTCAACCAGGCCACAATCGGAGCGCCCTGTCAAATGAGTCCAGAGTCCTGAGTGCCCTGCTGATTGTGCCTGTGTCCCTGTCACAGATGTGAGGAGACTCTAATTTTAGAGCGGCCGGTTTTTAAATCGATACCAGTGCACCAATCACCCGCGGTGTCATCTGAATTATGGCACAGCCTTGGTGGATGTCAGGGTGCATTTGCGATGCTGTGACGCAACTGACTCACACACACACACTCTTTGTATGCAGAATCCCTTCTCGTTACCCATCAGGCTTCAGGGGTCAATCTATCTTTATAGTTGCTGGGCAGAACAACATGTCAGTGGATGGAAGAGGAAGACTTAGGGGTGTTTATACACCTTTTGTTTATCTTACTGGCTTATGTATTTTAGTTTATATTTTATTGATGTACTCTGAAAATATTTGTAAAAGAGTAAACAGAATTATTTATTTTTTGTTTGTCCTGAAACATTAATTAAGTTCTTCGGGATGCTGAAACAAATTCTCATGATGATTACCATCTTTAAAACATAGAAGGTTTTAGACTTTTACTTTGGAGTTCGTTGCAAGTATTATATAAACTGCAGCCCAAATGGATGTATAATTAATTCACAGCATGCTATGGCAAATTTCATTCCATTCCCAATAGTGAATGGATTTTCCTTTCCTTTGGAATGCATAAAGTCTCTTTTTCAGCAAAGGGGAATGCTTTCGATCCATATAAGTCTCTTTTGGAAACATGTTATACATTTCAAAAGATGGTTGAAATTAAGAGAGGATTAGTCACTCTTGCTGATATGGTTAATTTAGCATCGAAATATGTGCTGTAGTGAATGATCAAAGAGTAAAGAGAGATTTATTGAAGATCCATCTAAGTAATCTAAGCATTTTTCATTAATGTACTGCTATAATAAATACAAGTCTGGCATAGCTGAGTCAAAAGTTTTTTTTAAAGATGTCTCTTCTGCTCACCAAGCCTGCATTTATCTATGCAAAAACAGTAACATTTTGAAATATTTGTACCCTTTTTTTTCTATTTGAATATATTTTAAAATGTAATTTATTCCTGTGATCAAAGCTACATTTTCAGCATCATTACTCCAGTCTTCAGTGTCACATGATCCTTCAGAAGTCGTAGTAATATGCTGATTTGCTGATTTTTATTATTATTAATATTTGAAACAGTTGAGTACTTTTTTCAGGATTCTTTGATGAATAGAAAGATCCAAAGGTCAGCATCTGAAATAAAAAGCTTTTGTAACATTATACACTATACCAAAAGCTTAGAGTCAGTATAATTTTTTAGGGGAGAAAAACATTATAAAAAATTAATACTTTTTATTTATTAAGGATGCTTTGAATTGATCAAAAGTGATGATAAAGACATAATGTTACAAAAGATTTCTGGTTCAGATAAATGCTGTTCTTCTGAACTTTCCTTTCATCAAAGAAACCTGAAAAAATCTACTCAGCTGTTTTCAACATAATAATAATAATAATAATATATGTTTTTTGAGCAGGAAATCAGAATATTAAATGATTTCTGAAGGATCATGTGACTGGAGTAATGATGCTAAAAAATCAGCTTTGAAATCACAGGAATAAATTACTTTTATAATATATATTAAAATAGAAAACAGTTATTTTAAATATGAAAAGTAGTCAAAAATTGTACAGTTTTTTTCTGTACTTTGGATTAAATAAATGCAGGCTTGGTGAGCAGAAGAGACTTGTTTAAAAACATTAAAATCTTACTGTTCAAAAACTTTTGACTGGTTGTGTACGAGAGCATATTTGACTAGTAATTTATTTAAATTTATTTTTAAAAGATTTTTTATTGTATTAATTTTAATCGGGATTTGCACACACCTACAATTTAATACTTTGAACTGCCTTATAGTATCACAATTTTATTACATCTGTTTCTTACATTGTTATTATTAAAACACTGTAAAAAAAAAGGCTCCTTCAACTTAAAATAATTTGTTACCCTGCTGACATATAAAATTATCCCAGTTGTCACTTAAATTAACATTAAGTAACTTAAAATATCAAGTTGACTAAAATGATTTTAAGTTGAAGCAACTTTTTGAAACAATTTCTTTTTATAGTGTATATGCATTATTTCTATCTAAACCTTTTTTAATTATGGGCTCATTGGGCAATGCATTTTATTGTCAAGGAGTATTCCTGCTGTGCACATTTGACAAATAAATTTTGACTTTTAAGGGCATATACTTTGCATGTGACAGTATCTCCATGCTTGCGACTAATAAATAATGGAGGTGTTTAGGGCCTAAGACAAAACCAAAATAGATAACAAGAGAAAGGAGGAAAGGTTGACATGCTGAAGGGATGTATTACTTCAGACATTGCTGAAGTCAGTGAATGGCTACAGGATACTTGAATGTGTTTCCATCATGAAATGAAATGAGAAGGCAGAATCATGATTCTCTCTCTTATAACAGCTGTGGTGTAGCTCTCTCAGTCACATTCTGCTTCCTCCCAATCCATCATGTAATTGCTCAGCAGCGCATAAGCGCTCCACCATCTGACTGTACTGCTTCACACACCAGCGTCCAGTAAAACTTTACTCAAACTCTTACATTAAACACAACAAGCACTGATAATGTCAGATAACTTTGATAGAAAGGTATGTAATAAAACAGGGATTCTCAACCGGTGGGCCGCGGCCCACTAGTGGGCCTCAGTGATCCTCCAGGTGGGCCGCGAGATGGCTTAAAAATTTTTTAAATATTCTCCTAAAATGAGCAAAGCACGCCTCTTTCGTGTTCTGTGATGGATTGCTTTGGACTCGGCGCAGAAAGCCTCATCGTACTGTTAAATACAGACTGAACGGCGGCTCAAAACTTCTAACTTATGCACTCAAGCGTCATTAGATACCTGCAAGGGACCAGAATATGTGAGCGGAGTCGAGCGGCAACATTTCCCCCTCCGCGCTCCGTGCATTTAATAGCCTAACCACTCCTCTCCGGGTTCATCATTTACCGCTCCCGCTCCAATCCTCGCTCACTGATATCAGAAACATCGCTCCGCGTCAAAAAAAATTCAGTATGTTTGAAATATAACAGTCATGTTCATAAAACACAAAAAAAAGATAAAATTAAATATCAAGAGAGTTTAAATTGGAACACTACTGTGCAAACTATGTTCACATGCCAAACTAATAACACTGTCAGCATTAAAATATTATAATTTGTGCTTATTGCAGTGCAAAGTTTGTAATGAAAATAATACATTTTCATCGTAGTTATTTCTGCTCATTCGAAATCAGATACCATTACATTTGTTTCAATGCATGTATTTAGAAGGAAACAATTAATTCCTTTTGAACTGTAATTTACCGCTCATGTGTATTACCGTCATCATAACCTTCACATTCTTACTGATTTGCGTGATCCATGTCTATCAAGCTAGGTAAATATGTTTAACATGTGAATTCTTGCTTAATTTGCAGTAATATTACGGACAGTTGGCGTGAATTGTTCTCATGATGGAGCGGTGGTGGAGCGCGTAAAAACCACGACACTCCGACTTTTCAAAAATCCGCTCCTCCCTCCATTCAAAATCACACTGCTCCAGTCCGCGCTCCGCTCCGCTCACATAGGCTACTCTTCAAGGGACGGATTTTTTTGTCCCGCACCCGCCGGCTCCCGCAGAAATCAATGTATGTTATTGACATTCATGTTTTGTCCCCCACTCCCGCCAGCAAAAGCCCGCATAAAAGTAACCTATACCCCATGGGGAAACAGGTCTCTTCATCTCTTGGCTGCATGGAACAAACCCTTGCGCTAATTTGAAGGTAAAGACGATCAGAGTAATGGTAACGGACTTGCGCGTAATGTATGACACATCGGAGTCTAGGCACGCTATTCCGCTATTAGTCCGCTATTGATTCACAAACTGAAACTATCCATGCTTTTGGGGCTCTGATCCTTATATTTTTGCGTGAAATTTCAAAATATTTGCATATTTGTCAAAATTAATGTCTTGTGAGTGTTTTATAATGAATGCTCACCCATATAGGTGGATCTTGTAAGGGTCAGTGGTGTTTATGCACATATAAGCAATAGCATCAGCAGATTCAGAATGGATTTGCTGTATTTTTCATTTGTGTGTATATTTTATAATGGATACAAACAGTAGATATTCTGTCAATCCAGTGAGTGTGAGTGGAATCTTGGCATCTCCCTGTTGTTCTGTTTGGCAGATTCACTTACTTATAATAAAAAGTACTCTGAAGTTGTAAAGAATGTCTGAATTAAAGAATTCAGGAGCTTTAAAGCTATATATATATATATATATATATATATATATATATATATATATATATATATATATATATATTTATGTTAAAAAGTTAGAACTGAATAGAGGGTTTTCTTTTAAATTCAGCTTTATTTTAAAGTTTGTTTGTTTAAAGTTTTTTTATAACATGCAGTAGAGTAGAAGAATAAGGCAAAACAAATGTTTTGGTTATTAAAAAAAGGTTTAAAAAAATGAAATGAGGAAATGTCAGGCATAGGAGGGCCTTGCAAAATTGACCCGAGAAGGAGGTGGGCCCCGGCGCAAAAAAGGTTGAGAACCCCTGTAATAAAACATGGTCAGGTCGAAATGTCAAGTCAAATTTTTGGTCCCACATTTTTAGCAATTTTACTGGTGGTCCACTGTATGAAGAATTTTTGGGTATAATATGTCATAGTTTACTTTATTTTGCTATCCTCACTTACATAAATGATCTATAGTGTCCTGCACCCACTAGTAAAAAATATAAACAATTATTAATGGTGTCTGAATAATTTTTGGTTTGACTATATATGTGACCCTGGACCACAAAACCAGTCATAAGGTTAAATTTTACAAAACTGAGATGCATGCATCACATGAAAGCTCAATAAATAAGCTTTCTATTGATGTATGGTTTGTTATGATAGGACAATATTTGGCCGAGATACATCTATTTGAAAATCTGGAATCTTAGGGTGCAAAAAAATCAAAATACAGAAATCACCTTTAAAGTTGTCCAAATTAAGTTCTTAACAATGCATATTACTAATCAAAAATTACATTTTGATATATTTACAGTAGGAATTGTACAAAAAATCTTCATGGAACATGATCTTAATTTCCTAGTGATTTTTGGCATGAAAGAAAAAACAATAATTTTGACCCATACAATGTATTTTTGGCTATTGCTACAAATATACCCCAGCGACTTAAGACTGGTTTTGTGGCGACTTAAGACTGGTTTTGTGGTCCAGGGTCACATATAAGATACCAGGGTTTTATGCGGTATAGAAAGTTCCAAAGAACAGATCTTATTTTTAAACTTTTAAACAGTATTTTGTATAATGATTTATTTTGAGAGTGTATTGATAGCAATCATAGACTATCTACTCACTTTACATTTTAAAGACTCATCCACAGACACAGCGTTTTGAGCAGTATTTGAGTGGGATTCTTCCGCACCAGTGGACTTAGACCGCAAGGCTGTGTCAGTAGTCATACTCTAGGGACTGTAATGACTCAATGTCACACTTTGAGAAAAATTGCCAAAAAGTGAAACTCCCACACAGCAGCTGACTTTCCCTCAAGCCTCAGCTGTTGACCTTCCTATAAGAGTGTGTGAGTGAGCAGATATGTATGTGTGTGCATTTATGAGAAAGACTGACAGAGACCAAAAAAGAAAATGATTTTTCATTATAATTATGTTAAAACATAAAATAGAATATAAATACATATAAATGCTTTATAATCACATACACTCAAAAAAAAGTTTGGAATTAGTAAGATTTTTAATGTTTTTAAAGAAGTCTCTTATGCTCAAAGTTTCATTTATTTGATCAAAAATACAGAAAAAAAAAATTATAAAATATATTATTGCAAAATAAAAAAAATGTATTTCTGTGATGCAAAGTTGAATTTTCATCAGCCATTACTCCAGTGTTACATGATCCTCCAGAAATTATTCTAATATGCTGATTTATTATCAGTGTTGCAAACTGTTGCTGCTTTATGTTTTTTTGGAACTTGTGATACTTTTTTTAGGATTCTTTGATGGAAACAGTTAAAAAGAACATAATTTATTTAAAATAAAAATCTTTTCTAGCAATATAAGTCTTTTCTATCACTTTTTATTAATTTAACATATCCTCGCTGAATAAAAGTATGTATTTCTATCAAACAAAGAAAGAAAGAAAACATCAGTAAAATGTAATTTACTGACTCCAAACTTTGAACGGTACCACATATTGTTACAATATATATATGCTGTTCTTTTTTTACGTTTTATTCATCAAAGAATCCTGAAAAAAGTATCACAGGTTCCAAAAAAAAATATAATATTAAGCAGCACAACTGTTTAAAACATTGATAATAAATCAGCAAATTAAAATGATTTCTGAATGATCATATTACACTGAAGACCGATGATGTTAAAAATTCAGCTTTGCATCACAGAAATAAATTCTATTTTAAAGTATATTAAAATAGAAAAACACTATTTTGAAATGCAATATTTCACAATATTACGTTTTTGTTCTGTATTTTTAATTAAATAAACAGCCTTGATCAGCAAAAATGACTTCTTTAAAAACGTTTTTTTTGACAAATTAATACTTTTGTTCAGTAAGCGTGAATTAAATTAATTTAAAAATGTCTCAGTAAAGAAATTTATAATGTGACAAAATATTTTTCAGTTCAAATAAATACTGTTCTTTCTGACAAATAAAATGTATCACAGTTTTCACAAAAATATGAAGCAACACAACTGTTTTCAACATTGATAATAGTCAGAAATGTTTCTGATTATATTAGATATCAGCATATTAGAATGATTTCAGAAGGATCATACAGGACACTAAAGACAGTTGACTGCTGAAAATGCACAGTAATAAATTACAAAAATTACCTTTGAACTTTTGAACAATAAAGTGTAAATTGTTTTATTAAAAGGTGTGACATCTGTCATGAGGAACAGATATATTAGTATCTCAGAACTCTACAAATTTGTACATATTTTACTCTTGCCCTCGCACACAAAAATAGTGTTTCTCAGTTCTCTGTATTTGTACAGTACAAGTGTTTTTGTCACAGACTATAGCAGTGAGCTCTTCATTTCAGTCCTTCATTTCCCAAAACAGCAGCAGACGGCTGCGGTCCCTCCCTGTCTCCCCGTGTCTGGCTTAGACTGGCTTTCAGCTGGGGGATCCCTGTTCTGCTGAGCTCATCAGACTGACCCCTTTCAGAGAGACGTGGATCAACTGCCGCTGTGGTCTACAAGCAGTGAATGTGCTAAAACAGCACAGGGTAATCACTTGGCATTAGTACCTGTTGTGTAAAGCATTAGTGGTTAGAATTGACTGGTGGGACTTGTGGTCTCTCACTGAACGCTAAAGCTGATGAAGCTTGATCCTGGCACCACTACCGAGGGCAGATTACTAGGAACGGCCAGGCTTACACACTAACATGTCCCAGCATGCTCTGGCGCCAGCCACCATATTTCCTGTGATGGAGAAGCAGGCTGCTATCTGAGAGACCTCCTGTTATCCTTTTAGTCTTCACTCATTAGCAACGGTCCAACACACAACAAATTATGCTACAAGACTCCATCTATCTGTCTGTCTGTCTGTCTAGAGGGTTTGAATCTTCTGTAATAGTTGAATATGAGTCCCTCAGTTGTCCTCAGTGTGAAAAAGTGGATCTCAAAAGCATACAGTCATTGTTGGAAAGGGTTCAAATACACAAAAATGCTGAAAACCAAAGAATTTCTGGAACCTGAAGGATTTTTTCTGAAGAAAAGCAGGCAGTTCAACTGTTCAGGACAAACAAGGGACTCATGAACAACTATCACTAAACTAACAAACAAACAAACAAAAAACAGCTGTGGATAATTCAGGTAACAACACAGTATTAAGAATCAAGTGTGTGTAAACTTTTTAACAGGGTCATTTTTTTATAAATTCAACTGTAATTTCTCCTGTGGACTATATGTAAACATCTTATGTGAAATATTTTATTCAGGTCAGTACTAAATAAACAATAACATGCATTTTGTATGATCCCTCTTATTTTGGTAAAATAAGACTCTGAAAGGGGGGATGTAAAATTTTAACCTCAACTATAATGGTGTTAATGGCAAGTAAACAACTCACACACTTAGATATAACCTCTTTGTTATGTCAAAATAAGACTTAAAATGGCATGAAAACGTGATCTGTGGGAGTTTCAGTAATCAGTTAGGTGAAATTTAAAGTAAATCACAATATTTACTGAGCTTTGATGACTGATAATCAAAAAAAAATTCAAAAATAGTAACGGTAACTTGATTTTCAGGTAAAATGACACACTTCATTCTGATGATGTATGGCACACTCCAATCATTTAGTCAAAATCGACTGAAAGCTTGCATTGAGATCATCCTCCATCCTTTCAATACCATTCTACACTAGGATATACATCAGAAAAAAAAAAACATACTATTTCATTGTGATTTTAAATGAATGATAATTATAATTATTATGAACTTGGCATTTACACTGAAATCAGTATAATATATCAGTATGAGCCATCACAAGCACTCTCAATGTGTGCAAGTGTTCGCTTTGAAGGACACAGCATATGCAGACTATAGTTATTTAATTAAAACACAGCCTATCGCAATTACAACTTTATTTCAATTAATCATGCACCCCTACTTGCCAGTGAAGGTTGTGCTCTGGGTTATCAGTATGGAGAGTGCCTTTATCTCCCAAAAGAGCTGTCAATCACATTGCTGTTTCTTTAAATGCTCCCTTTGTGGCTGATTTCATTTTAGCTTTGACATGGAGCGATTTCCAGCAGAACTGCTGAGATAGTACCTTCAGGCCTGATCAAAGTAGGGTTTTAATCATGACTGACTCCGCTGACATTATCAGAGCATTATTACCCCCGTTTACCATGAATCACATTACCTAGTCCCATCCGCACAGCTCAAAATAAGATTTAACGCTCACCCTCCTGCCTCACAGGCCGCTCTGATTGCAGCATAACTCAATTCAGCACACACAGTCAATCCCATTGCTCTCATCTGCCCACAATCACTCTTACTGTGACCTCTTTAAGAAGCAGTTCACCTGCTATGAGGAGAATTTATAAGACCTCTCACTCACGTTCTGCTTGATTTTTTTTTGTGGAGGTCTGTGTGAGCATCAGACTGGCTTTGGGATGTCAGTGTGGAATGGATGAAGTCTTTAAATCACAAAATGCTTTTGGCATTTTCTAACTCTAAATTAGTCTTTCTCTTCTGTTTCTTTTTCTTTCTGTGTTTATCTTCCTGTTACGTTTCCTCGTCCTATATTTTTCTTGACATACTTAACCTAAATTTCACCTCCTTCTTATCTCCCCTGTTAGCTTATCTCCCTGTTTCACGTCATGGTAATGATTGTACACTACCATTCGAATATTTGTATGTCGCACGTACTTTTGTCAGGCACATGCAGCTGTGCTGACTAGACATTTCAGACTCAAGAGCTCTGTTAATTTCTCCTTTCCCACAAGCGTCATTCCTTTCCAGGTGTAATAGTATGATAAATGACTTGATGTAGAGCAAATCTTTTGTATAGAGATGGGATTAGAGATATTAATTCACATATCCTGTTATGAGTGTATTAGTCATATCAAATTAATTTTAAAGCAGGAAACAGTCTTAGCAGTGCTTAGTGGAGAAGAACGGTGATCTGGTTCTGTTTGCTTACAGCTGCTTGAGACTTTTAACAGTTGAATGTGTGCAGAGCACTGTCTGTCATGATGCCAGGTCTGTGTTTACTCTCTGTCTTTGGCATGCCTAATGCCTCAACAACCTCTCTTCCTGACAGAACCAGACAGACCAACTTTATGATCTCTTGAACACCTTGTGATCTTCAGACTGGAAGTTTGTGTCTAGTCATTTGTGTAATGAGTTTATAACTTTCCCAGTACAAACATACATTTTTAAAGGGGACATATCATTAAAATCTCTTTTTTCCATGTTTAAGTGCAATAATTGGGTGCATCTACCAACCCAGAATACATAAAAAATTACCTAGTTACTTTGTTTCGGTAAGCCTTTTTCTGCAAGCGAGCGAAAAAACAAGCCGCTCAGATTTTGCTCCCCTTGTGACATGGTAAGGGGATCTTATTATAATATTACCGCCCCTTAATGCATGTTTCTATCCAAGGCGCCGCCATTTTGTTTTTGCAAGTGACAATGGTGTACCAGTTCAAATTCGAGCAAAGCATACTAACTGTTCTGTCGTCGGCTGCACAGATGAGCAAAGAACACTATTTAGAGTCACATCCTCAGAGGAGAGGAGTGCAGTGGATTTATTGATTTATTTACTGTATATTATGCTGCTACCACACAGATCTAATATAAACATGCAATTTCTTTCTCAGCTGTTTACCTTCACAGACATAACCAACTGTTTTTGTAACTCGCGTGTGTTTGTATTTGACAGTTTAAGTGCAATAAGACATGAAAGAGAACTTAGTTTAATACTCACATGCTGTGTGACAGCTGCTTTCAGTGTGCTTGCTTCAGATGTGTGCGTTAGGGCTGCACGATACATCGTTTCAGCATCGTCATCGCGATGTACGCATGCGCGATAGTCACATCGCGCCAGTCACGATGCTGGGCAAAATAAAAATAAAATTATGTGTGTCTGATTTAAAAATTTACTTTCTATATTTCTAAACTTTCTATTCACGGATCTATATTTGTCTAATATAAAGTAATTAACTCATATTTAAGGGTTCTTTAAAAACTACAAAGCACACATTGCTTCACCTACTTCATGCATGCAGTCTCTGCATGTGCACATACTCTTTGGTGCGCATGACGAAATGGAAGATTTGGTCGCAAAAAGAAACGCAACGTCGGTCATAGGGCTGGGCGATTAATCGAAAAATAATCGAAATCGACATTCAGAACCTATAATCGATCAAATGTTTCCAGGTCGATTATTTCGATTACTTTCCCTTTAAAAACAGTACCGCGTGTGGAGTCACGTGACCCCGCTCCGTTACATTACGTTATTCCGCCGACATGTCCATGGAGAGCTTAAAAAATTTACAGGATATACAAGAGTAATTTTGTTTAGAAGACAGTGCTTATTTTCTACTTTGAAAGTGCATTTTCGGTTTTCGGCCGAAAGACTTTTATCACCGAAACAACACGGCCGAAACAGTATGTTGACACAAACAGAAACCGCAGCCTGCACGTGCTTGTCTGAAGCAACACGTCTGCGGTGTGGACGTATGGAAAGACCCACGGATAGCGATTTGCAAAACTTGTTTTGCCGAAATTTCCAGAGGAGTTGTGTCTGCAGTCGTGCGTGCAGTGATAAGAGCAGAGATCGAGACAAAGATGTAGCTTTCAGTGAGTGAAAAACATTAGCTTTACGTTGGTGTTACGTCACAATATTTTAAAGATATGTCTTTTAATACTGTATTTTTATTAATATTTATGTTTTAAACCATGGAGGTGAGTCAATGGATATTACACAAGCAACGTGAAAACTGCGCAATGTTAAAAGGAAAGTGAAAACTGATTTTCAGCATCTGACGTGCATTCTCTCAGAGACAATGAGAGACGATTATACTTCATATGCTGATATTAATTTAGTCCCCTAATATTTTCCTTGTGCCCTGAATATGGTGGGAAACGTATAAAAAGAAACGTATATTGTGCAAGGTTTGTTTCAGAAAATCGGTTCTTGAAATAAAGCTCTTAATTTTAATTGAAAACTGCAGTGTTATTAGGGGTTAAGAAAGTATTAATTATGATTTCAGGTGTTAAATGTGGGGACTGATAGACAAGAAATGATGAAACTTCAAAAGGCTATCCATTGAATAAATCTGAGCGCTGCACGTTTCAAAGTCATTTGTTGCGCTGCTTTGTATACCAGTCTGACAGCGCCTCCTGCTGGAAGAGAAACGCGTAGACTTGTAAATGTGAATTTTTTTTTTACAGTCTATGATGTGATGGATCCAGAAGATAATGTTATAAAAATGTAAACGATTAAACAATTTAAACAAAGGCAGTAAAATATGTATATGTCAAGTAATAAAATACTTGATTGATAATAATTGTTTAAATTAATATAATTGATTTATTCTTTGAAACTTTAATATTAATGTATGCAATTGCAATGCCTTGATTCTAGTAAGATTAGTACACAGTCATAGTCATAAATGGAATGGTACTAATAATTGGCATAATTCTTTCGGGGTTTCGGTTTTCGGCCTTGGTTTCCTCTTTTTCGGTTTTGGCCAAGAATTTTCATTTCGGTGCATCCCTACTTGTCAGTGAACTATGAGGGCAAAAAAATAAATATTATATAAATATAATTAAATATAATTTTATTAATAAATAAAATAATCGTTCATTAATCGTAATCAAGTTAAAATGTTCAATTAATCGAGATTTTGATTTTAGGCCAAATCGCCCAGCCCTAGTCGGTCATATGGAAGTATTCTGGATACAAAAACGATGATGCTGACCAAAAACAGGTGCTTTGTCGGGAGTGCCTTGCAGTTGTTGCCACAACTCGCGGAAACACTACGAATTTGTTTGATTTAAGTCGGCACCACAAAGCACTGTATGACGAATGCAAAACCAGATCAGATTGCTGTCCAAAGCAAAAAAACTATTTCGGATGCGTTTGCCAGTGTGACGCCTTACGAGAAGGGCTCTAAGCGACAGAAAGATGCCACTGATGCTATTACATTTCACCTTGCGAAAGACATGGTACCAATAAACACGTTCACCAAGCAGGGTTTTACAAACATGATCCGCTCGCTTGACAAGCCTTATGTTATGCCGTCACGCACTTATTTTTCTCAAATTGCCATCCCAGAGCTGTACAACAAATGCAAGGCACAAGTGGAATATTATGCAGCAACAACCGCTTCAATGAGTAAATTAATGCATACAGAAGCACCAAATTGGTGTATTTGAATATTTATATTTACTTTATGCCACAGTTCTGAGAAAGAAGCCAGTTTTTTTATAGAGTTGTTGAAAAGTTTAATCTTTTGTTAGCTGATGAGCAGCACTTGTTTTACTTTGGCTAAACAAAGTATGCAAAACTAAAAAAAAAAAAAGAATCTTCTGACATTTTTTTTTTTTAATTGTGTGACAAAATATATTTACTAATCTGTTTTCAAAAAAGAAGTTGTTGAATAAAATGTTAAATTACTTATTTTGTCACTCATGTTAATTCCTTAATGTGATAATGAAGTGTCCTCTTTTCATTCTCAAAATGAGTTCCCTTTCATCAGGGTAAAAGCAACATTCATTATTAATTTCATAACATATTAGAGCCTTGATTTGCCTGAATTGACAGTGAATAAGGTGAGTCAAACTGTTTATGAAACAACCCAAAATAGGCTTTAAAAAGTATTTTATTTCAGGGTTTTGATTATACTTTTACATTTTTTTATTCTTTGAAAATGCTTACAAAATTATCCCAATTATTTTTGAATTATTATTTGATTTTTAAGCAGTTCAAAACACCTGATGAACATAAATGAATTTGTACACATCGCAATATATATCGCAGGAAAAAAATATCGCAATGTAATTTTTTCCCAATATCGTGCAGCCCTAGTGTGCGTTCAGAAAAACAGCGTGTTTTCTGCTTCTACTCAAAATGGGCATTTTCAGAATGATATAATAAACAATCTGTGGGGTATTTTGAGCTGAAAATTCACAGACACATTGGTAACACATGAGACTTATATTACATTGTAAAAAGTAGCTTAATAGGTCACCATTAATTATATTTATGCACTGAAAAGATTTAGTTCAAAATTTGTTTACCAGGTTTTGCACAATTTTTGTGTAAATTTAAATTTATGGAATTAAGTAAAATTGCATATTAAATATACTAACTTCTGATGCAATAACACTTTACAAAAAATGTCACATTGCAGAATCTTCAAAATGTTAATTATTTTACCACAATAAGAGGGATTTTTATTTAGTACTGACCTGAATAAGATATTTTTACATACATATAGCCCACAAGATAAAATAATAGTTAAATTTATAAAAATGTTTATATACACTTAATTCTTAGTACTTTGTTGTTACTTAAATGATCCACAGCTGTGTTTTTTTGTTTAGTGATAGTTGTTCATGAGTCCCTTGTTTGTCCTGAACAGATAAACTGCCCACTGCTCTTCAGAAAAATCCTTCAGGTCCCACAAATTTTTTGGTTTTTCAGATTTTGTATGTATTTGAACCCTTTCCAACAATGACTGTATGATTTTAAGATCCATCTTTTTACACTGAGGACAGCTGAGGGATTCATGTGCAACTATTACAGAAGGTTCAAACGCTCACTGATGCCCCAGAAGGAAAAACAATGCATTAAGAGCCAGGGGTGTAAACTTTTGAATGGAATGAAGATGTGTACATTTTTCTTATTTTGCCTAAATATCATTTTTTTTTTCATTTAATACTGCCCTTCAGAAGCTACAGAAAATACTTACATGTTCACCAGAAGACAAAATAAGTTCAAACAAGAGCAGGTCATTGTGAGTAGAAAGGAAACAAACATGTCAACCAAAAGGCAACCTTTATTCATGCCTTGGTGCATGCTGAGAATAGCAGCATCATAAAGTAGATTTTAATTACATTTATACCTTTGAAACATACTCCATACTACAAGTTATGCCTATTTATAAGTGACTTCTTACATTTTCCAGCATACCCTTAAATTAAATATTCTATGCAGAATCCATTAAATGTTTTCTGCCATATTCACCTTGAAAATAATTTTTGCTTGTACTTGCCTGCGTCAGAAAACCTTTATTGAAAACTAACTGCGGATGGCAGTGAGTTAGCCTCAGCTCTCATCGCTGACTGCATCATGATTTTGTGATGTAGGCTGAGGGGCATCTGCAGTCATGTGTCATTGTTTACGTCACAGATGACCTTGACCATGTAAATCTCACTCACGTCTGGATATTGTGGATCTTTTCTGGGAAGTTCTGAAAAGAGAAAGTAAAAAAGCCAAACCTAGAGAACAGCTGTGAAAACAACATTGTGACATAAGTATGAAAATATTACATCTACATTTGTCCCTCAGTTGAACTACTGAACTTTCGTTTTTAGTTCAAGTACAAACTTTTCTTGCTGATCTCATTTGTGTAAACACTGCAATAGCATTACAATATGATATTCTTCTTAGACAAGCTTAAAGCCTAATCCCAAGCAATGTAAACAGTGATGTACAATACACAACCTGACCTTTGCTTGTCATAGTTAAGCTATCACAGTGCCAGTTGTTGCAGATGTCACCAGTACAGTTGGTAACCCAAAACATTTGTCAGCATACTAGTATAAAATATGACACAGATGCTAGAGGCTTAAGGCATGACTGACCAAAACAGTTACAACTGTTCTCCTTCACGCTTGTAGTGCTTGTGAAAGTGACATTTGACCCCTTAACAAGTTTTCATTGAATACCGGTGAAGACTGGAGATTTACAAGAGCTGTAGACTGTGAAAAATGGATCTTAAAGCAGCACTACAGGCTAATGAAGTTACAATGTAACCAGACTGCTGTGCGGAGGTGAGCATGTGGAACACATTGTGTACTAGAGCAGCCTTGACCTGCACATTCTGCTTACTGATTGCAATGGTTACAGTAGACTAATTGTGTGTTACTTCTAGAACAGTTAGTGGGTGTTGTCACAAAAAGATCATGCATTTAAAGACGAGGCAGCACCTCAGAATGGCAAAGAATTAAAGTTAATGAGACATGGGCTGCATCTGAATATGCATATTTACAGTGCCTTGCAAAAGTATTTATACCCCTTCATTTTTTTCACATTTTGTTTTGTTGCAGCATTATGTTAAACTGCTTTAAATTACTGTTTTCCACATCAATCTACATCTCATACACCATAACGACAAAGCACAAAACAGGTTTGTAACAACTTTGCAAATTTATTAGAGAAAAAAAAAACTGAAAAGATCCCATTGCATAAGTATTCATACCCTTTTCTGGGACACTCGAAATTTAGCATTCATATTGCTTCTAGATGTTACTACAATTCGTGTGGAGTTAAACTGTGGCAAATTCATTTGAATGAGTATGATTTAGAAAGGCACACACCTCTCAGAAAAGGTCTAACAGCTGAAAATGCATATCAGAGCAAAAACCAAGTCCTGAGGTCAAGATAACTGCCTGTAGAGCTCAGTGACAGACTTGCGTTAAGGCAATGATCTAGGGAAGAGTTCAGAAAAAAATCTGCTGCATTGAAGGTTCACAGAAGCATGTAGCCTCCATTATCCATAATGGAAGACGATGGGAACAACTAGGACTCTAGAAAATGTCTGCCAGCCCCCATCCAAGCTGACAGAGCTTGAGAGGTGAAAAGGTGAGGCAAAGAATGGCAGTTAATTGCCAAATGCAGATGTGCAAAGCTTGTCACATCATACCCAAAAAGACATGAGGCTGTAAAGGTGCTTCAACTATGTACTGAGTTAAGGGTATGAATACTTATGCAATTTACTTATTTCAGTGTTTTATTTTTAACAAATTTGTAAAATTTGCAAATCTGGTTTTTGCTTTGTCATTATTATGGTGTATGGAGTGTAAATTGATGTGGGGAAAAACTAATTTAAAGCAGTTTAACATTAATGCTGCAACAAAACGGAAAAAAAATGAAGGGGTATGAATACTTTTGCAAGGCACTGTAACTGTGCATCAACACATTACAGTGACACCTGTAAGACCTTCATTCATCTTCGGGACACACAATTTAAGATATTTTAATGAAAGCTGAGAGCTTTCTGATCCTGTATAGATGGCAATGCAACTACCACATTAAAGGCCTAAAAAGAAGCCAGCAGTCAGAAAGCCCTCGGATTTCATCAAAAATATCTTAATTTGAGTTCTGAAGATGAACGAAGGTCGGGTTTGGATCTAAATCACGGTGAGTAATTAATAACAGAATTTTCATTTTTGGGTGACCTATAACTATGAACCTGTTCATTCTAGAGAATTTTTTCTCAGCAGCTGTGGATTAACTCATAGTATTTTTGAGTTATGTACATGTTCTCCATTGTGCTGCTTGAATGACCCTTTAGGGCTTTATGCACATAAAAAGACAACTTATCACACGTAGCCTGGTTTCATTCTGCAGCGATCCTCTTATGGCTCCCTATAGAACGACTCCACACATCTGACATCTTAACTGCTGATCTCATAGAAAGGCTTCCACTTCAATACATAAAGCTGTTACAGTGAGCCATGGGTCTCATCTCGCTGAGGCGCAGCTCTAAAAGTTACTCAATCTCCTCTCTATATGTCATGCTGAATCTAGCTATAATTCCCATGTCATATTGCCTCTCAGTTCACAGAATGCATTTAACATTCCATAGCACTGCTTTTCAATTGTTTTTCTATGTAACAATGTGCTAGATGGAGATATTTGACAACTGTGTTGCTTTTTTTGCAGCTTCTTCAGTGTTTTGTACAAAAGGGATTATAATATATCATAGTATTCTTGTAAACTAGACTTGAGTGGAGTTTTTTTTTGTTTAAATTGCTACCATATCTCATGATGAAAATGTACCTGTGGGAACTTTTTCGCAAGATGCGTAATACATACCAATGAGTACATATCACTGCAGTTTCCAACAGAAATGAACAATAGAGACAGTAAAACAGTGAGCACTTGTAATCGTTTTCATACACAGTTATGATTACAGCTCCATATGTTTCATTTTCTGGATGTAAAACACTTGCTCGGTAGCTCAGCTGGCATGGAATTGGACTCACAGTGTGTTTCCACTGGCACGTAGCGAGCGTTTTTAATTCACTCCTATGGAAGTTGAGCTTAAACGTTTGCGTGGTGCTGTCATGATCGTGGCTGTGGGTCTTCCCTTAGCCTCTCGAGGTCGCTGTTCCCCTTGCACTGCACTCCCCTGATTGTTCACGTCTGTCTTGTAATTAGCACTGATTTCACTCACAGCTGTTCACTATCTGGTCTATAAGAACTCTCACTTCTCACTCCTGCTTCAGGTCTGCATTGTCTTTTGTCTTGCATGTACTTTTGTGTTCCTGACCTTGGCCTTAGATCTTGTTTCATGTTTTGTTCAGTTTATGTTTCAGTTTATGTTTACTTTGCCGTGTTGGCCTTTTTGTTGGTTTTGTTATTATTTTCATTAAATATTATCTTCCCCTGCATTTGGACCCAGACCTCCCTTCTTACCCGTGACAGGTGCATTATGAGATTGAAAGCGTTCACTGCAAAAATGCTTTTCTTACTTAGATTTTTTGTCTTGTTTCCAGCCAAAATATCTAAAAACTCTTAAATCAAGAAGGATTTTCTAAAATTAAAAATTATTTTCTTGTTTTCAGAAAAAACAAGTCAAAATTAAGTGAGCTTTTGCTTAGAACAAGCAAAATAACCTGCCAATGGGGTAAGCAAAAAAAATCTTATTTTAAACAGAAAACAAGATTATTTTTCTCACCCCACTGGCAGATTATTTTGCTTGTTTCAAGCAAAAACGCACTTAATTTTAAATTGTCTTGTTTTCAGAAAAAAAAAAAAATCATTTTTACTTGTCTAGAAAATCCTTCTTGATTTAAGATTTTTTTAGATATTTTGGCTGGAAACAAGACAAAAAATCTAAGTAAGAAAAGCATTTGTTGCAGTGTTAAAGTGGCCGACACATCAAAAACGTTGGCCATTCCTCGAGCGAAAAATGCCAGGCGACAACCAATCACTGTGAAAATAGACAATTTTGATGTATGTTTCTGAGTGTTTGCTAAACTGGTGGATTACTGAGCTGAAATCACATGTCGTTGAAAAAGTTAAATGTTTTATTTAGAGCTGTCTCTATAGGCTATGTTTCATCATTTCGAATTTTAAGTTGTACCAAAATGGCGCCAAAAAAGTTAAGTTTGCGAACCATCGTTAAAAGATGATGAAACAAGCTAAAACGCATTATTATTTTAAAATATCAAGGAGCATTAAAGTTATAGCACTTCTTAACGAATATTTCAAGTCAAAACTGTGTTGACACATACAAAACCAGCGTCACATAAACCGTTCATCTGTTCCGGGGAAAAAAACGAACACTCTTTTAGTGCCACTCAGTGAATATTCCACAAAATGTACATGGCGCGACAAAAGTATGTATTTCACGTCTTGCGAAAAAGTACCCACATGTATGTTTTCGTCATGAGATCAGGTTGCTAAATTGTAAGACACAAGGTAGTAGATTAAAAAAAAAGATTTTTAAACTTAAATGCTGCATTTTTAGGCCTGAGATGCAAACAGAAGTCCATATAGGCATTTTGTACATAGAAAAACAATAGAAAAGCAGCATAGTGGAATGCAAAAATGCATGGTGTGTGAACAGGTGCTGTTTGTTCACATCCGCGTGAGGCTGTTTGTATGAATATTCTTCCCCTGAGGCAGTGACAAACAGCTATGTATATATCCCTGACAAACACTCTTGGTTAATGACACACAGCTTTCTACCAGTCAGAAGCGGTAACACCCTTTTACTTCACTTCTATGACTGTGAAAGAAGTAGTGTGAGGAATAGTAGGCTTAGGTTTATGATCACACATGTAAATATGCGGCTATATTGGTCCTGCCATTTGGAGATTAGTCTATGCTGAGGAAGGAAATGGATGGGGCTACAGACTCAGAGACGTATGTGATTGGCGTCACAGTTGCGATTCATTTAGCGAAGTGTGTGCTTCATGCATTATGTATGTGTTAGCTTGCATGTTTACATGTACATATTCTTGGCTTCCTCTCTGCGGACCACATCACATTTGTGATTCGCCAGGAAATGAGTGGCACTAGAAATAGGCACTAAACAAAGAAAACATGCATTATGCATTTTGTATGTTCGCTATAGCAAAACACTCATCCCTCATCAAAAGTTAATTATTGTAATCTACTTCATCACGTCATTGCACTATTTCAAGAATTACAGCGACTGTCTGATAATAGTAAGAACGAAATGTCAACCTTGATATTTCCTGCCTTTTTAGGAGTCATATAAGCTTTGTGGAATTATTAAAAGATTAAGAAAGAAGCTGTTTTTGATTTTATAAATAGGCTGATCTAACCAAGTGTGTGATGTGAATTATTAAAGCACAGGGTACGCTGAGCTTTGTCTCTGCTTATCAAAACACTGCAAAGGTTTTGGAATGTACAGTCTATATTTACACATGTAAATAAAAATAAAACAAAGCTGTTGTTTTTCTCTGTTAATGCTATTACTATCAATGTTGGAGTTTGAGAATAAGGACTACTTGTTTGTTATGCATTTATGATTGTCATGGTACACTGAATAAATGTCTTTGTGTGATTAAAGGAGCATTGTTTGGCATCTTGGCCATTCTTTGTCCATAAAACAATGGACTCTAAACAAGTCGCATTTCCATCTCTGAAATCCCAATCTGACATTTTAAAGGAATAGTTTACCCAAAAATGAAAAATAAAAATAAAAACATTCATTATATCATCCCAGACAATTTATGTGAGTAAATTATGACTTTTTTTGATGGTGAGCTGTCCCTTTAAAAAAAAAGAAGCCGCATCAGCCTGGTCCTGGTCTGAGCCTAGTTACATGAAGTCTGCTTTGTAACTAGGTTTTTCAGTAACTGATGAGACCAATAGGTGTGTTGTTCTGGCGGTGGCTATGGCTAAAAGCTCTGAACATGCACATTTGGCTGAGACCCAGCGAGTTGAATGGAGGACAGCTAGTCTCTCTGGGCTGAAACAGTCTGGCTGTAACCACAGCACTTGAGAGAGTGAAAAAAGTATAAAATTTCTAATTTTAGAACCAAACAATTAAGCTGGTGTTTTGAAGGTCACAAAGTAGCGACTATTGTTGTTCTGTTTATTAAAGGAATCTATTCTCTTATGAAAAAATTACAATTTCAAAGGCTTTTGACATGGGGGAATTTTCACTTTTTATAGTCTTCGGGCTTTTTCTAAATTAACTACATGTTGCTGTATCTGATAATGTGTTTTAATGTATAATGTAGTTTTGTAATCTCGCTCTACCATTTAACATGCAAGTAAAAATACACTTTGAAGTTTGGGAACTTTGGGGAAAGTCAGTTGGTCCTTGACTAAAAAGGGTCGCGCAATGTAATTGCAATGCACTTTTAATCCACCTGTTTTCTCGTTTTAATTTTCAGCAAAGCACTATTTCAGTGTCCCACTGCTCCATTCATCGGGGGTCATTCAGTCTCAGAATAAACAATCTCCTCTCTGCTGCATTCCCACTGCGACTCACACCATGAACTAAAGCTCAATTTTGTTTCCTGCCAATGTTTGATTTATAGCTGGTCTGTGTGTTGGTATGGAGTATGGTATGTTTGGGACCACCATCAGGTTTAAACGGACAGGTCACTCGGGGCACTTTGAACTAAGATTAAACGTGATTCTAATTGTGATTCTTTGAGAGTAGCATTCTGTGGAAGTCCATTTCTGACACTGAATAAAATATATAAAAAAGGTAATTGCAATTTACATCTTTTGACTCTTTATCTCAGAATTGTGATATAAACTTGCGATTCTGAGAAATAAACTCATAATTCTGACTTTTTTCCTCCCAGTCGTGAGTTTGTATCTTGCAATTCTGACTTTTTTTCTCAGAATTGTAATATAAACTCGCAGTTCTGAAAAATAAACTCTGAACTGTGAGAAAAACTCACAATTCTGATTTTTTTCTCACAATTGCAAATTATATAGTTATAAAGTCCAATTTTAAGGGGAAAGACTTTTTTTCTCAGAATTGCATGATACAAACTCGCAATTCTTACTTTTTTCTCAGAATTGTGATATATTCTGAGAAATAAACTCAAACTAAGAAATTGCAAGATCGCAATTCTGACTTTTTTTCTCAGAATTATGAGACATAAACTTGCAATTGCCAGTTATAAATTTTATACAAATTCTTAGGGGAAAGAAGACTTTTTTTCTCAGAATTGCAGGATTCAAACTCGGATTTCTTATTTTATTTTTCTCAGTTCTGAGAAATAAACTGACAATTGCTAGAAATACAGACAGAATTGCATGATACAAACTTGCAATTTACTTTTTTCCCCCTCAGAATTATGAGTTAACATCACAAATGTTATAAAGTCCAATTTTAAGAAAGAAGAAAGGGAAAAGAAGACTTTTTTTCATGGTACAAACTCAGATTTCTTACTTTTTTTCTCAGAATTGTGATATAAAGTCGCAATTTCCGAGAAACAAAGACTGAATTGCGAGATAAAAACTCAGAATTGCGAGTTATAAAATCCAATTTTGAGGGAAAAAAATACTTTTTTCCCCTCAGAGTTGCATGATTTTCTCACAATTGTGAGTTTACATCGTAATTGCAAATTATATAGTTATAAAGTCCAATTTTAAGGGGAAAGACTTTTTTTCTCAGAATTGCATGATACAAACTCGCAATTCTTACTTTTTTCTCAGAATTGTGATATATTCTGAGAAATAAACTCAAACTAAGAAATTTCAAGATCGCAATTCTGACTTTTTTTCTCAGAATTATGAGACATAAACTTGCAATTGCCAGTTATAAATTTTATACAAATTCTTAGGGGAAAGAAGACTTTTTTTCTCAGAATTGCAGGATACAAACTCGGATTTCTTATTTTATTTTTCTCAGTTCTGAGAAATAAACTCACAATTGCTAGAAATACAGACAGAATTGCATGATACAAACTTGCAATTGACTTTTTTCCCCCTCAGAATTATGAGTTATCATCACAAATGTTATAAAGTCCAATTTTAAGAAAGAAGAAGGGGAAAAGAAGACTTTTTTTCATGGTACAAACTCAGATTTCGTACTTTTTTTCTCAGAATTGTGATATAAACTCGCAATTCTGAGAAATAAAGACTGAATTGCGAGATAAAAACTCAGAATTGCGAGTTATAAAGTCCAATTTTGAGGGAAAAGAAGACTTTTTTCCCCTCAGAGTTGCATGATTTTACATCACAATTGCAAATTATATAGTTATAAAGTCCAAAAGTCTGTATCTCAGAATTGTGTGGATAAAAAGTCACAATTACCTTTTTTACTTTTTATTTAATGTCGGAAACAGCTTCCATAACATTCCACACAGTGTGTCTCCTGGAAGAACCTGTCATGTAATTGGTTTGTAGTGTGCCGAAATATAAAACTAAGTATATTTTAATGCCTTATTGACTAAACAATTTCAATTCCAAACTTTACTTAGAGGTTTGCATTTGGGTGTCTGATTCTAAAAGCAATTCTCAGAAGGGTCTCCAGTCTTAGTCGAGTCTCTTGACCTCCAGAGGGTTTTCGTTAGCTGTGGAAACAGGGCACTTTAAAGCAAGAACTTCCAGAGTAAATAAAGTCTTTAGAAACTAGATAAGGTCAATTGGTTTTAATTCAGCACAGATGAAGACAGACAGTGAAACTGGATCATTTCTCCTCCACGCTGTTCCCTCCTTCAGGTCTCTGAGGTTCACTATGTTTTCCACACTAGTGCTTTCCCTTTCCTCTCTTCCCCCCCACATTAAATACACTAATGGTGTTTCCAAACTACACTCTCAGAGGTACAAAATGGTACAAAAGCTGTCACTGGGGTGGTACCTTTTCTAAAGGTACACTTTTGTAACTTATTTACTTAAACTTAAAGTTACATATTAGTACATTTTGAAAGGCCTCAGTGACAGCTTTGTACCTCTTTTTTTGAGAGCGTGTTCTCACCTATATAAATCACTTCAAGCATATTTTACTTAAAAAAATAGTACCACCTCTAGCTTTTGTTGATGAAAAGAAAGTACAAAAAATTCTAAAGTCAATATAGTGTAGCCAAGAGAAGAATGAGATAAAAGCCAGGAACTAGCACTGTATCAGATCCATCTGTTGGCAGTTCCTGGCTTCAGATTCAAACCTCCCTATGTTGTTTTGCTCACAGAGGTGCAGCTCTGAGCTCTTTTTATGATAATATTTCACCATGGTGCCTCATTCTACTGGACTTCTTCAGCTGGTCTAGAATAGTGAAGTAATGCAGTTGCTGTAAATCAAAATTTCATAAAGCCTTTGGCATTTTCCGTAGATGATTTATGGGTTTATGTTAATTTCATGAACCAACACTGTCATACATTAAATAAACATATAATGCACATTTAACAATACTACAGTAAAATAAATGTACTGTCTTTTTAAATCTCATCTCAGTTGAGACTTATATAGCAGTGTATGCAAATATTTTTTAAAACTGCACATTTGTATGATTGTGTTTTACAGTAAATTGATATTGCATGTTTTGCTTCAGCATTTTATAATTATTTTTAGCATTTTAATACTACAGTATAATATTGTACATATGTGCTAAGTATTATATAAGTATTTTCTTTCATTTGTGTGTTTACATTCCATCTACATTCTAAAAAAATGGCATTCAGTGGAGAATTGGTGGTGCAGAGCATGTGATCTGCAGTTTTCACTGTCCATTAGACTCTAACTACAGGCAGACAAGCCTACTGAGCTTTCCCTCTGACATGCCTAACGCTGTGTGTGTGTGTGTGATTTTCAAGGCCATGGGAGTGTTTTCCAAGTGCTTGCTCTTCCATGAGCACACCTGAGCTCCTCGGCTGATGCGAAGCCTCAGGTTGCTCCGTGTCGAGAGCTATTTAGGGTAACCATGCGCAACAAAGCTGCCTCCGATTGTGTTTTTCTGTCACTAATTCTCTGTCTCTACTCCATCAGAACCATTCGCGCTTCAGTTCGAGCTATAGCAGTGTTCTCCATCTTGGGTTTACATTTAATCATTTACTTTGATTTATGAAGATGTTCTGAGGTATTTTCAGGAATCTGAGATTTGTCTGCGCTAACAAACAGTATGCTGAATATTCTGATTTCCTCGCTGGTCGATGCGGATCGTAACATGCGATGGAGGAGGATTGAGCGATTGTCCTCGTTGGCAGTATTTATCATTCTATTTCTTTGTGTTGCTGATGTTCATCGTGTTCATCAGTTGTGTTTGTGTTTCAGCTCATTTTGAGTCGTTCGTGGCTTCTCCAAATATTTCATCATCATCACATGTATTGCTTTTCATTTCATTTAGCACATGGTGATTTATAAACATTTGTCTGTATTTATGTTTAAATTTCATGTTGTGACGGGTATTAAATGTATTGGCTTTTATTGCTTTGTTGAGAGACATACTGGTTGCTGAGAAGCTTTATATTCTTAAATGTTTTATAGCTTTGTCCTCTCCTTCCCTCCTTTCATGATTCCTGAAGCCTATAGCTATGAGAGAATGTGACCTCTCACACCAAGTTATTTTGGGTTTAACCCTCTGGTCTAGTTTATGACAAGAATTTATCCAGCAGCTTGGCTAATCCAAAATATCCCTAGCCTCTCCCCTGGACCTGTCTGTCAATCATCAAGGTATTTGTAGAATTACATCTACAAGCAGTGACCTTGTGACCATTAGCCCAAATGGATTTTTAATAGAGAACATAGCATTCAGTGTCTTCCAGAGTTGGTTTACTCAGATTACAATTTATGTTTTGTCTTTTTGACTGTGCTGAAGTCCTGCACTAAAGTATCCCTTGTCTTATTAGAGACTGATTTGCTGATTTTTTTATGTGCTGTATCTAATTTGGTAATAGCGCTGCTGAGTCAAAATTGATCTTTTTTTATCCTCAGTTTTGCTGTTTTCAGAAACCAATCTTTACCATCTTAATGACAGTTACAAGAACTGTGGAGATTAGAGAGAGTTTGCTTCCTTTGTTACAGACAGTTGGCTTGTTGAATGTAAATTAAACCATTTTAGTCTCATTTGCTGAACTACGGGAATTCTTCAGGGACCTAAAGCATGAACGCATTATCACTGACAACTAAATGATTGATTACACCCTGAAAGATTCAATGATATTTTGTGCTTTTGTGAAGCTGTTTTTCTTTTTTATCAGTTGCAAACATAAGTTGACATTTTACTGTGAAACATACAGCCCATAATGCCGATTTCAAAACAATACAAACAGCATTCTAGGGCCCTGTCCTATGGGAGGGGACCCGGAAACCACAGGAAGCGGTCTGTATTGCAGCAATTATGTCCCGTTAGGTTTCCTGAGTGGTTTGTTATTGAACAAAACTTGATCTGAAGGTTAAAGCACACGCAATCTTAGATGTCTGTAAAACTAAATGACAGTCTGCGTTTTAGTAGGCGCAATTAGTAATTTTTCTTTATTAGCAGGCACTTTTTGTTTAAACAAACTTTAGAACACATGGAGTTACCAAAATGACTTATTTTCTGATTCTATTTTCATTTTATTAATCATTAGAAAAACATAACCTAATTTGACCCATGCTTTGTTAGTTCAAAATATATTTAACAGTCCAAAAAATTATTAAATGTGATCCTGGACCATAAAACCAGTAAATAGCATCATTTATACAAGCTGAATAAATAAGCTTTCCATCTATGTATGGTTTTTTAGGATAGGAATTGTTGTCAGGAAACGATTTGAAAATCTGGAATTTGAGGGTGCAAAACAAATTGAAAAAAAAAATCGTCTTTCAAGTTGTCCAAATGAATGCATATTACTAATCAAAATTTTATTTTTGATATATTTACGGTAGGAAATTTGAAAAAATATTATCATGGAACATGATTTTTATTTAATATCCTAATGATTTTTGGCATAAAAGAAAAATCGATCATTTTGACCCATACAATGTATTGTTGGCTATTGCTACAAATATACCCGTGCTACTTACGACTGTTTTTTTGGCTTTGTCCAGGGTCGCGAATATAATTGTGTGTGTGAGAAATAAAAGTATTTGCGTTACACTACAGAAACCACTATTTTCTCCTACTCAAACTTTTCATACCAAAAGCAAGCAGCGAGCCACAACTTTGATCCACTTTACCTTGCTTCCCTCTCTCCATCCCACCCGCTCCCCGGTCAAAGCAAAAAGGTGAGGCACGGGGGCGTTCTTTTAGTTTTAATATTTGCCTTTGCCCATTGTTCGGTGTAAAATAATGCCACATTTTTCACATAACTCACAAAACTTAGGCACTAAACAGCTGAATACAAATAAAAAGGTAAAATTACATCTCTAGAAGTGTGGTTATACAGCTCACACTATCCCGGTTTCCACCCAACCACCCCCGCAGAAGTGTAATGGTCCATTCCAGTCAGACATGTCATGATTGTTGCTGGGAGAGGAGAGAAGCGAGGATCGAGCTCATCTGTTTGAAACTTCTAGCGCTGTGGGACGGTTCGCATCGATATTATTAAACTCTGTGGCGCGGTCGACTTTGGGACAGCAAGATTTTCGTGATTCGTTTTTGTTTTTCCACTTTATTAAAAGGAGAAAGAGACTATCAGCAAGGTATTCGCGTAGCTTCTGAAGTTTGTGCATGTTCACGCGCAATAATAGATGATGAACTTTGGACTGCTGGATTTCAGTTGTGTTGACATGTCTTTGGGCGGTCAGAAGAAATAAACCCGCTTTGCCCGGCGCTGCGGCGGCTGCTGGGCAGGACGAAGGAGGAATATTTTTGTTTTGGGTGTAGTGATATTCAACAACAATAAACTTGCTACGCCGGGAGCCAGCAAGATATCAAAATGTCTGCCAAGGCTGCAATAAATAAGGTAGGAGATTACTTTACTAAATGTACTTTTAGACTGGATACGAGTCCTGACCCGTTTAAGGAGGGATACGTGTTTTGAAAAGACTCATTCTCCACACGACTGTATCCTATTTTCATTATAATCCACGTGAAAGGCAGAATCTTAAAGAGACAGTTCACCGAAAATACAAAATAATCTTTCATTATTTAAGTTACTAACCTTTGTTATTTTAAACATGTACGACTTTCTAACTTAAATAAATCGCCAAAGAGAGAATGGCAGTTTCACTTATTTTCATTACATGACGAAAAGATACAATGAAAGTGAATGGAGACCGATACTGTCATTCTGACTTATGTTAACATCTCCATTTGTATCACACGTAAAAAGTAATACGAGGTTGAAACATTTTTGCGTAAACTGTCCCTTTAAGATTCTTGGACAATTAAAACGCGTTCAATGCGAAGCTTGAGGGCTATATAACTTTGACTCTCGACGAGGTACCTGTTGATTATAAATGGCTTTCTGCCAATACGTGTAATGTCAAAGTGGTGTGAGTAACTATTTCTCGCGTTACTAAAGATTATGAACCAGCTTTCTCTCGGGATAGGCGATAATGCACGCACAGGGAATTCTCAACCCTCAAAATAGTTTCTGTTTGTCTGAGTAATGTGGGCAGGATTTTGCAGGTGCAGGAAACTACTCGGGCCTGTGCAGATGCAGATAAATGCCTTAAAATTATATACGATATTTGGTTCAGTTGTTATATTAAATTTAGCCTGAATATTTGCTTTGAGATTGTTTGCACTGTAAGGCATATGGGGAAATACTCGACCAGAACGAGCTGTGGTTTTGTGGTTCTGTATCAGAGAAGTGGTTTTTCCTTGGGATACCGTGTGTAAGGTGGCTCGCGAAGTACAATGGCGCACATTGTGTTTGTCTTATGTGTTTATGCTGATCTTGAGTGGGCTTCCTCTTCCACTGTACTGTGTAAGAAGCATATGAAAACACAGGAATGTGTACTGCATACAGTCATTCAGGTTTGGTGAGTTTCTCTCGATTAAATGGTTGCGTAATGCAATGGTGGGTATTGACATTATATCCATTTACACCATTTATATTATATACATTTAGCACTCAACACATCTGTCTATCTAGCTACCCAGTTATACACTACCAGTCAAAAGTTTTAATGTTTTTTTAAAGATTTTTATTGTTTTTTTTTTTAAAGAACATTTAATTGATCTAAAATGCTGAAAAATCAGTAATATTGTGAAATATTTCCCCCGCTGTATAAATAATCTTGAAATATTTTTACTATTTAAAATAACTGCTTTCTATTTGAATATATTTTAAAATGTAATTATATTTCTGTGATCAAAGCTAAATTTTCAGTATCATTACTCCAGTCTTCAGTGCTACATAATATGTCAGAATCATTCTAGTAT